>NW_024067212.1:0-88434 GCF_015039405.1 Cantharellus anzutake
GAAAATTTCCGCGCGCGACAAGTGTGGTGGTACGCGCACGTTAAGAAATCAAACAGAGCTTGCTGAAATAACTGTTCATCGACATATTGTGTATGTTGAAACGAAGAAAAGTGGTAAAAAATTATTAGAGGGGATAATCAGGAGCCAGGTCATGGGGTACACATGCTGGATGGCACTCACCCCGTGTGAGTCTCGTCTGCTCATTCGCGGCGTCCCTATCACTTCCACGATTCGCGGGCCAACATCTCACTTCTGATAGCTGTTAACTTATGCCACACGCTCAGCTCCGAAACCATGACAAAACTATGATTGCAATTAATCATATTTAACGCGGTATTGATGCGAGGACTCCTAATACCATTACAGTTGTTTTTGTTGTTGGCTTAACACATACCCACATGCCATTGAGCTCTTAGCTAAGCTACTCTAGTGCGAACAATTTATCGTGACAAGCTAAGCACATCACTCGCAGCAGCTGCGCGCGCGCCCATGCACAGCTGAAACGCGAACGGATCATATCAACTTGACTCTATCGGAGCTCACGACGACGCTATCGTGATCGCCGTTACTGAACTCCGATGCGGGGCCCGTTGGGCCCGAACGTTACGTTAACGCTCTTTCGCGCATCGGTGATGAACTTTGGGGGTCGGCAAATGAGGGAAGACGTCCGAGAAAACATAAATCTCACGTGATGCTAAAATATGGCCACTGCGCTTCACCCGAAAACCATTTCATTTGACTTCACAACTTCTATTAAGTGTTGGTATAATTATTGCATGATAATAACATTAATCTCAGTTTAATCCCATTTCACGTGACTAATCAGGTGGATCCGCGCGCGCCTCAGAGGAGGCCGTCTTGTTCTGCACTGTCGCAGTGCGGATGGAACAAGACGGACGAAACCCTCCTCCGGGCCCAAACTTGGTCTCAGACCAGCTGCGGGAAGAGACAAGTTGCATCCGGGAGCGAGATAAATAGCGCACCTTATCCACTCCCCACCTGCCTGCGCTCACGTGACACCACCTCGAAAAGAGAGGGCTAACGTCGTCTGAAACAGAAACACAACCCACACACACCCTAGCCCCTTAATCCTCACCTATAAGACACCCCAATCACCACCATGGCCGAACACCAAAATTCGGACCCAGGAGGAAAACCTGAAACTAACCCACCGCTAACGTACCCAACGCCCAACGCAGGGCCAGACCACGACAACGATGCATGGACAGACCTCGACACACCCCAACTCCCTAGAATCGCCCAAACGGACGTGGAAATGGGAGACGAAACCTGCTGGCACAAGGAAGAACTTGAGGAACAAGACTACGCTTGCATCGATAACGTCTCCGAAACGATGAAAGACACACTCGAAAGACTCGCACTCCTCAGATCCGTGGGCCTCTGGAAACACCTCCACTACTACAAAGACTGGATACGAGAGATAACGAACCTAGACATCGAGAATAACTGCCCCAACCCCGCTGAGTCCCAACCTGATAACCTCGCTGCGATAAGCGCCAAGCTCACAGAGCTGACGCAAAGAATTAACACACTAGAATCAGGACAGTACACACAAAGCACCCCCCTGCCCAGGGACCCAGTCACCGTAGCCACCCCCATGGCGTTCCACAAAGCCACCTGGGCGAACATAGCAGCGAAGACCCCCCCACCGCCCAAAACCAGCCCAACCCCAACAAAAGACCAGGACACCACGCCACCGGACACAACAAGCCCCGCCACAACAGCGGACCCGAGGTGCCTCATCATCCAGATACACCCCCCGATCAAACTAGAAGAACGCCCGAACGGCATCGAAGCACGCAAGAAGATCAATGACCTACTGGAAAAGAAAAACATACCACACTACCTCAGAGTGATGGCAATCGGATACTCCGTAGCTGGCAACATCAAGGTCACTACTGCCCCCACGTGCAAAGCGTCAGACCTCATCGCCTTCGGACACGAAATAGCGGCCACCATCACTCAGAACGAAGTCGTCTCAGTACTACCAGACGTGGAACACTACCGCGTAAAGATCAATAAAATCCCCACACATGGCAACAACGAGCTGATTACACCCGGAATGGTACACGAGGAACTAGCCACCTATGTACCACAATACAAAAGCCTCAGATACTGGAGACTGCCAAAATGGCTCGGAACAGATGAGACCATCTGCGCTAAGAACTTTGCGTCCATCGTCGTTGACCTATCTAACAAAAAAGACAGGGACACACTGCTTAGCCTCAAATCGGTCTACCTATTCAACACGAAATGCACGATCACCCCATATGAGGACCGGATCCAGATCCACGCATGCAGCAAATGCGGTATGCTCTCCCACCGCACAGCTGTCTGCAAACAACCCCGTTGCCTGAAATGCGGCATGAAAGACCACGAAACTGAATCCCACCCCACAGAGAGCGAACCCCGATGCATTAACTGCAAGGGTAAACACGTGAGTGCGCACAAAGACTGCAAAGCTAGGAGAAGCCGCATGGGCCTCCCCCCAACGCCGAGGAACATGCCCACAACCCACACTGCCCCGACCGACACCCAGACCGAGAAAAGTACGAAAAAGAAAGGCAAAGGTAAGCAGAAACCAAACACATCCCAAACCATACCAGATGCCCCCCAGAATACGGTCTATCGGACCAAGACCTGAGCAAAATCCTGAGCCAACATCAATCCCCAGCGGCCCAAAAAGCATCCGCAGCCAAAATGGTCAGTGCCAGAGCCAGGGGCGGCTTAACCACAATCCCGTCTATCAAAATCACCCTTCCCAAACCCAAACCTACCGGCAACCAGATGGAAATCGAACCGTTGAGCCAACCTGAAGGGCCAACTCAATGAATCGATGACCAAAAGCAACAGCAACACTGACGGTGTGCAGTCTGAATGTCAATCGCTCAAATGCGGCCACACAGGCCGCGATGCACAACATTGCCAACAGAAAGAACCCCCAAATTGATATCTTACTCATCCAAGAGCCCTGGTGGCACAAAGTAAACAACACCCACATCCCAGTCGCCTTCAAGGGGTGGCAAACCATTCTTCCTAAACTACCCATCGCTGAAGGCGACAGGCCTAGAGCTATGGCATACTTCCGGCAGAATGCAAACATAGAACTCACTTTGAGGAATGACCTTGCGTCAGACCTCGATTACTTGATTCTAGATGTTAAAAGAAACGGCTCAACACAACAGCCAGTGAGACTCATTAATATCTACAACCAAAAATCGCTCAACATGAACCAGACTAAAGAGTACACGGTGGAAAGACTGGCAGAAACCATGACGGACACGGACATTCCAACTGTCCTCACAGGCGACTGGAATATCCGACACCCGGACTGGGATGACCATGTTGACACACCCTGCCCTAGAACTGTAGACACACTAGAATGGCTTGAAGGTGGATCATACTCACTATGCAATGAACCCTACGTGCCAACCTGGGAAGACAACAATGGCCACTCATCCGTGATTGACCTCACCTTCGCTAACTCAGCAGCTAGTGGAGCCGGGGCCATACATGGCCACTACATTGACACGGAAATCGGTTGTCTTTCGGACCACCACGCCACAATATTCCAAATCGGCCCTCCAAGAGAGCTGGTTGTCAACCCCTGTGAATCCAAACTAAACTGGAAACATGCAAATGAAGAAGAATTCACCAAAGCACTAATAGAGGAGATAACCCGTGAAAATCAAAAAGTAGAAAGCCTAAAGGGCAACCTACTTAATGAGAACCGGCACACAGCGTCACCTGAAGAATTAGAAGAAGCCACGGCTACTATCCACAAAATAGTGGAAAATGCCGCCGCAAAATCCGTCCCACTCAGACGCCCCAGCAAGGCCTCAAAACCCTGGTGGAATGAAGACCTAACTAAGTCATACCGCGAGCTGAGACAAACCAGAGACTCACTAAGAGGATGGGTGAAAGACTTCAACCGCCCATCAGTATTCCTTGCAGACAAAGTAAAGTCCCTACAGAAGGACATACGCACGTGTATCAGAAAAGCCAAACAGGAATACTACCGCAAACTCACTGAGGAAGCCAACCCAGGCAACATGTGGGACTTCCGTAAATGGACGAAATGCCAAAGGACATACACCTCCCCCCCAATAGTAAATGGAACAGAACACCCAGCGATAAATCACAAAGAAAAATGTACCATACTGCGCGAAAACCTCTTCCCCCAACCACCACCACTACCAGATGCCCCAACAATTAACCTCACCCCCCGCAATGAAGACATAGAATACATCAGTGTAACTAAGAAAGAAGTACGCGATGCCGTATTCACAGCCGCCCAACTAAATGCACCAGGAATCTCAGGCCTGACGGGCCGAGCATGGCGCTGGGCGTGGCAAACAATGGAGAATGAAATATACCACCTTCTGAGACTATGTGCCGACTCAGGTTACCACCCCAAAATCTGGAGAACCGCCATCGTGGTAGCCCTGCAGAAACCCAACAGAGACTACACACTCCCCCGTTCCTACAGACTCATCCAACTTCTAGAGGTATCAGGCAAAGCCCTAGAAAGAATCCAGGCACGAAGACTTGCCTTCCTGGCAGCAAAGCACCAGCTTTTCCCCAACACCCAGTATGGGGGACTTCCGGGCAGGTCAGCACAGGATGCCCTGCTCACCATCACCCACGATATAGAAGCTGCATGGAACCACGGCAAAGTGGTAACAATGCTCACCTTCGATATCACAGGCTTCTTCGATTTCATCCCCCACTCGCACCTCATTGACACCATGAGGAAACTCCACATCCCCATCCCCATAGTGAAATGGACACACAGTTTCCTGTCAGACAGAAAGGCGGCCATTTGCCTGGACGGCAAGCGCGACGAACTCAGACCGATCACGACAGGTGTCCCACAGGGCTCTTGTGTATCCCCTATCCTCGCCGCATTCTTCGCGTCCCCAATGTGTAAAGCCATCACAGAGGAAACCGCAAAGAAACTAGACTCAGACCCAGAGCTGAGTCCACAGTACAAAAAAGGACTAATAAAACTCACGCCACTAACGCTCTACGTAGATGATGGCTCACTGGCAGCCTCAGCCCCATCTAGAGCCGAAGCGACGAAAGTAGTCCAGATGGCGTTCACAGCAGCCCACAGCTGGTTGAAGAAACGAGGCCTAAAAACCGACCAGGTGAAGAGCGACTTAATGCACTTCACCAAATCCAGGATCGGCAGAAATGCAGGCCCAGGCCCCGCGATCACCATACCTGCAAACGAAGAGGGCACAACCAGAACGGTCAACCCCTCCAACCTGATGAGATACCTAGGCATCTGGTTCGACCCACAGCTCAAATTCACAGAGCATGTCAAGAAGACAACCGCGAAGGCTGCCAGTGCGGCACACGCACTGAGAATGCTCGGTAACTCGGAGAGAGGACTACACCAGACACATCTGCGTCAGATGTACATAGGAGCCGTCCTCCCAATCGCACTATACGGACTCCCTGTATTCTGGCGCTCTAAACCCGGACTGGTACTCAGAACATTATCCACCTTACAGAATAAGTGCCTGAGAATGCTGACTGGAGCATTCCGAACCACCAACATCAACGCTATGGAAATAGAAGCATCCATTCCGCCCATCGACATCTACCTAGACTACAGGATGGAAATGGAAGCAACCAGACTAGCCCGCCTCCCAGACGACCACCCACTCATCAACAGACTTTACCCACAACAGCGGAGACTCACCACCCCCACCACCCCACCACCCCTCCCAGTGTTTAACCCCCGGGGAAAATACAAGACAGACCTGCGAAAGCGATTCTCAACTTGCATCACCCGGATCGCCAACCACATCCTCCCAGGGACAGAGAGGATCAATCCCCTCCTCGAAAGCCCATGGGACATGTCTGAACACGACATCACGGAACGCATCCAACTCTTCACCCCACCCAACAAACCCGGCGACTCATTCAAGCAGGAGTGGGCTGATGACCACCTAGCATTCATCACTGAATGCGAAGACGACCCCGACATCCTCTTCGTATACTCGGACGGCTCCCGATACAAAGAAGATGGAAGGACCAAAACCGGATATGGCACAGTAGGCTACCAATGCGGCAAGGTCATATTCGAGGAGAAAGGCGCCATGGGCGAACACGTGGAAGCTTACGACGCGGAGATGAAGGGCCTGAAGACGGCCGCAGATAACATCAGACGAACCCTGGGAGACGGTAACGTCACCATAAGACCCTCGCGCATTGTCATATATGCAGACAACACGAGTGCACTGAAACGCGTCTTCCAGAGCAAACCGCAAAAAGCGCAGGAGTTAGCCAGAGAATTCAGGAGGACGGTGTGTAAAATCCTAACTGAGTCCGAGGACGTCAAAATCGCACTACACTGGTGCCCAGGCCACCTCAGCATACCAGGCAACGAGAGAGCAGACCAATTGGCTAAAGACGGTGCCCGCCTCAGACCAGCCCGACCAAACTTCAAATCCCTCTCATACGTAGAAAGCCTACGCAAGAGAGAGATGGTCGAAGCCTGGACCCACCAATGGGTAAACACCCCGAACTCCCCAAGATCGGGATTCTATGAAGCAAACCAACTTGCGCCGAAGCTGAAACCCACCAGACGCTTCAGCAACCTCGACAGAAAGACGTTTAGCCGAGTCCTGCAATTCCGCACAGGACACGCCCACATCGGCGAATACTACCACCGATTCGGCATTACAGCGGAAAGCAGAGAGTGCCAATGCGGCAAACCCACACAAACGAGAACCCACATCCTAGCGGAATGCCCCCGAGTCAGCAGACACAGACACCTACTTGGTTGCGGCAACCAGACCAGGTTCCACATCCTCGTAGGTAAAGTGAAAGGCATAGAAAGACTCGCATCTTTCATCAGGAAGTCCAGAACAGGCGACAAGCACAAGACCGACGGCCACCACGCGGAAAGGAGCACGACCCCAGGGGCACGGACAGCAGGTTAAGCGAGGGAACACGCCAGATACAGAACGGAGCCACGGCAGAGAAGAGGAAGAGAGACAGCCGAGAGGAACAAAATAATTTATTTCCATATTTCTATTTCTTTTATCAACACCACGACAATACCCACCGACACCATAGAACCCGAGGATCCTTGACACCAGACGATACCAACCAGACTACCCACACACACTACGTATAGAAAGTCCCCCCCTCATGTACGCCACGGTGTATCGACGGGACAGCCGCACTGCCACGACATCACGAGGCCGCGGGGTATTAAGATAGATTTATCATCATCACCTGCCTGCGCAATCGTACTACAACGTCTAACTGGTAAGTTAACGGTAGTGCGATGAGGCTTCTAACCGTGTGTGCTGGCCCCGCTCCTCAGGCCTGCACACGGTTATCCCTGCTCTCGCTATCCACTAAACGCGCGCTTACTCTTACTTTCATAGTTCTTAACTGAATCTCCGCGCTTCCCACCTCCTTCCCCATCGCCTCCGTTGCGTTACATCATTTTTTCACTTGCTACCCTCTCCTGCATTTACTATTAATGTATTTAATTCACGTATGGCTTGCATCGCTGGCGCACAATCATACGCATTGCAGGTCCATACGGACCGTGTCCACTAACTCATGGACCGCTCACGGAACCGAACTGATTAGAATGCATATATGGTATGGGAACCCATTTTAAAACAGGTTTATACATAACTATGGGACATCGGAAATGTACGAGCCTTTCTCATGCATCTGGGAGATTCTCAGAAATCCTAGTGGCCAAAATCTGCGTTCACACCCATAGAGTAATTGTGCCAAGTTTGAAGTCAATTGAAGAAGTGGAAAGGTACATTCCACTGCTCTGAAGCTGAGATGGATGCGGGCCCTAACCCAGTGCAACATATGTCGGTACTCATATAAAGACTAAACCGAAAAATAGTCCAATGTTATTATAATACTTCTTGGAAGTTTTGGGCCTCCACTTGCAGTAATCACTAATTTATGTGGGGATGCAACAAAATACAGCCTCATGGACGAGGAATAACTTTTGAACCAAGTAGAATTTGAAAAATCTGAGTGGCCAAAAGTTAGGTAAATAACACATCTACCACTATGCCAAAATTTGAGGGAAAAGGAAGGGATTGAAGGTACATTTGGAACTCACCTTTCCCAGAATGTCCGGACAGGCGCAAATAGGGATCACGTGTCAGGGTTTACCGACGCGCGCTTGCCCAACTTGACTCTGGGGGCCTCGACGATGGATGTCAGTCGAGGGGGAGTTCTGCTACCACAGCGAACACCCGGCACGGGCCTAAACCTTCACGCGGTGCCCCTGTTTAAAACTAATTAGGCCTCTAACATCTGAAGGGAGGATGACGTGGCCACCGTGGTAATGCCAATCAACCGCAACCCTGTAAGCCCAGAGCCGCACTGGCTGGAGAGATGCAAGAGCGCGGGTGCATGTCCCGCCGTCAAGCCAACCCTTCCTTTTTCTTCTCACCACTACCTTTTTGGGATGACGAGCGTGATAGTGGCAACGCCAATGGTGACCTCTGTAAGCCCAGACGGGACTGGCCAGAGGACTGTGGGTTCAAGTCCCACCGTCACCCCAACCCTTCCTTCTTTTTCTCTTCTCCACTACCTTTTGGGATGGTGAGGTGCAATCGTGGTAGCGCCAATGGTAGCCTCCATAAGTCCATGGGCAGGCCGGAGGAGTGCAGGTTCAAGTCCTGCCATCACCCCAACACCCTTCCGATTCATCTTTCTCTCCACTACCTCTTCATGACGAGGCGCGATAGTGGTAGCGCCAACGATAGCCCCATATGCCGACAAAAAGTTGACTGCAAGGAATGCAGGTTCAAGTCCTGCCGTCACCCCAACACTTTCATTTCTCTCCACTACCCCTTCTACCAAAGGCCTATCTGCCACATGCCTTTATTCAACAAGCATGAGCAAGATGCCACCAACACCCATCGCCTTTCGCTGCCACTGGAACATTCACCAGCCTACCGTGACATAAACCCGTGAAAGCACCCTCCAACTCACCCACCCGCAAGAACCGCGCACTCAACCATTGACTTAACCATAGGCACACAGCAGCAAAACATGCGACCCCAACACTGGGGGTCGCGTGTCCTTTTCTCTATCCAATCTCTTTCCACCTTCATTCTCCCTCACCCGTTGTTCAATCTCAGTGCAGGGGTCGCATGCCCCTTTATGTGTTATTGCTTCATCTCACTTTATTCTCCTTCACACCATTGATTACTCGATGTCTCATACTTCCTAGGTCAAACAAATTCCTTCTTCACATCCTTATGTTCTCCACACTTTTTTCACCCGAGTCACTATAGTACGGCATATGCCGATAGGCACGGTTACGTACTCTAAAATGAATCCATCCATCCATCCAACTTGACTCTGGCATCTTCTCTTTCTGGCTAGACTGACTTTGGACTTGAAACTCAACCCCCCCATACCCCCTTACTAAATGCCAAGGGATAGAGCTGCTTGGAAGTATTCCAAAAAAACAATTTCTTCTCCCCAAACCCGACAGATTAATAAAGCTTGGAGGACTGGTTTGGATAAACGACAGACAGAGGGGGGAGGTCACATAGTAAACGAGAATGTATGCCCAGGACTATCCACTCGGAGCCGCAGAACCTTTGGACCAATGACTGGGACTTCCGCTGTCCAGCCACCATTGATGTTGCCGCGTGTTAGCATGCAGGCTCATGGAGCTAGACTGGCTGGGAACCAGTCAGGGGAATCAACAGACGAAAGTGCTCATAGATTGAGCAAAAATGTGCAGACTAGAGTCTCAGTTCAAACACGCGAAATTCTTGGATCCATCACTCCGACTGCTGAGCTGCTATCACCATCTTGGCATACCAATTCGAATGTCCCTGTCCCAGCGCCTACACAAATAAAGTATATTTCCCATTCCAATACTTTGGGGGGGACAATTCCTCGCTTGCACAACAACTTGACGCGCACCGATACCTTCATCCCAATGACAAGGACATCCCAAGGGTTGGGGTCTTTAGCAGTATGAATAATGAAGAACAGAAAGAGGTACTCGCACGGATAGCCAGCAAGTATTATCCTGTGTAGCACTCAGTAGTTGACTCAATATGGGGGACGGGGGGAAAGAATGACGATGATAGCTCGATGTTGCAATGGCCCGCACGGTTTTAAGTGGCTAATGAACAAGAACAGATATTGGACAAATGGGATAAGCAAATAGGGTGGGGAAACTGCTGCACATGGAACGGCACAACGTAGTGGGGTGACAAAACTCGGAGTGGGATAAGATGCAGAAAGGGACCTAAAACGATATCGCAACGTAAAATGCATACCAGAACATCATTATGTCTTGGCTTCCAACACTGCAACAGCCCCAGCACCTGGAAGGATGGAGAGTGATGCGACGCGATCATGTTTGGCACGTCCATAGTTCAATCACTAGAATCCCCATTAATCTATTCATATTTGCATGGGTTTAATCATCTATCCTTACAATCTCCTTACTTCCAAAGTTTTAACGTGGTTTCCAACCTAGAGACGAGGGGTTTGGAAGAGGAGGACCGTCTGGCCACGATCGGGGCCAGTTTTGCTTATGTAAGTGTCACAACGTAACAACGTTGGTTGCCGACCCCCATGAACTTTCTTGCGTCCATACCTGCACCCCGCAACTCAATTCAAATACGAACAAGAACGGGCATCGATAAAAGTTAACAGCGGTCAGCCGGGCTACGGCTTGAATTGATAGAATCTGCCTTGGAATACTCGTCACCCAATGTAGTCGCATCATATTCACGTCGCCGTTGCAAGAATGACCATTGTAAGGATTCAAGGGAAACACCGGCCGGACGGGACAGCGCGGCGGCGTTTTATGATTCCATGCAGCTTATGTGTGATTCAGGTGACATAATAAGCGTTCTGTCGGGCTGCGCAGCTGGCCATGAATTGTGTTTTCGTTGGGGAGTTTCGAAATAGGCCTCTTGATAGGCTTGGAACGGGTCAAACTGTAAAGGAACGGAAAGTGGCGGGTTCCCAGGAAGACCCGAGCCACCCCCAAAACAAAAAAAGATGTTGCCCCTGCAGCCCGTGCCTGGCCTACCGACAAAAAGGATGTAAAGACCCTGCCACTGACCTCGTCCTAAACCTCACCCTAACTACAACCCACACAGCGATACCGTTCCTGGAGAACGCGAGGGCACACGCCGTCGGCAACCCAGAGGACATCAAAATATTCAACCCCGAACCACTACGCGGCCTGCCTCTCCACAACTACTTCAAAATCTTCGGCAAAGGCCCCAACCCCCCCCGGACACCATACCCTTCGCGGACAGATCTTGCATCTAAAAGGGGGACGCCAACGCGACAGCGGGCTTTGGAGCCTGGCACGGTCCGAACGACCCTAGAAACTCGAGTAGAAGAGTAGGCCCCTCACCTCCCGCAAGCCAACAAACCAACAGAAATGCTCGCAATACACACACACATCGAGACCGACTCGAAATGGCGCATCAATACCCTATTGCCGAAACCTAAACGACATGGAAGACCTGGACTATATATCCACGTCAAACGTCCAGAACAATCAAATTAACAGTCAGCGCCCTAAGACACAGACACAAACCCACCTTATTCAATGGCCACATGCACCGGCATCCAAGGCAACGAAGGAGCCGACGAACTATCCAACCTAGGCACCCAGCCCGCACCGACGCGGCATCCTCCCATAGCGCAAGGCTTCCCTAACCCAGGATCCCCAGCGGGAGCCCGACTAAAGCCAGTCTAATGCCCACAAACTAATCCGCCGTGAAAAGCAACAAGCCCAGAGCCGACCTGACAAACAACGTACCTACCCCTAATCTGGCCAAGCGCAAAAACACAGGCAAATGGCAGCCCCCGGAGAAAAGATCAGAATCTGGAAAAATCTTCTCCAAAAACGCGCAAGGGCCACTCTCCCGAAATACGGAACTTTCATATCTTTACAACTTGGAGACGAGTTAATCAGAGACCAGAGGCACTGGCAGTCGGTTGGGAAACTGCCAGTGATCATAAACAGAACTGGCCAAACGTCGCTAGGAGGGGGCAGCTAGGTGATACCCCATAGAGCAGAAGCGCCATGCACTTAAAAAACAGTCGATAGTTAAATGCGTCCCCCCAGATATTGAAAGGCATATCAAAAAAAGTTCAAAGAGTTGACTTGCTCTGAGAAGTTTTCTACAGCGTGCCTGGGATGAATGAAGATGTGCAGTGATCATTGATGGTGGTGGTATAAGGGCAAACGAGCTTATGAGACTAAAAAGTAAAACCGGGTCAGGCTATGCGATTCTACACAGCCACCTTTAGCTAACTCATCATGAGACCTAAAATGTGCAACAGAATATCCACGGCCATAGGACTCGGAAAACACCGCATCCCGTCCGATCTGCGAAGTTAAGCCGAGTACCGCTCAGTTAGTACCATGGTAGGGGACTACATGGGAATCCTGAGTGCCGTGGTTTTTTCTTTTTTTTCTTTTTGTCTTTCCCTGCCTGCCAGTCAACCTCTGATTTGCTCTGAGTTTTATCAAAATTATTCATGGTGTATTTTGGACACTGGCCGCGCTATTGGTTCCATTTGTTATGTAGCTTTCTCTGTCTGTAAACCTCAACCGTTCCAATGTTCTTGATAGCATTGTGTTTGTGTGGGCCTTACGCAATGAATCTACTACTTGCATGCAAAGAGTAACTGGCCCGGCCCGCCGATCCAACCCCAAGCTAGCGCACAAGCACCAACCCATCAATCAGTAGTGAACTATGCATGAACATGTATATATATATATATGTTGATCCCTCAATCTCCGACGGTTTTTTGAATTGTTATATATGAACGTACGAACTATTGGACTCATCGTTGGCACTGGTATGCAGGTGAGTAGCCTCTAGAACCGCTTGCGTGACAGTGCTGGCTGGCTGACTTTGTTTGACGAGCGTTTGATCACATTATAACATCTATTCATGCGCACCGTCGCCACCTGGATGTCAACGGTCAGTCAGCACGCCGCATCGAGCCCCTGAATGATCATACGATTTATTGGGTAACAAAGTGGGGAAGAACACCTAGCGCATATCGATGAATTCAGGAAGATCGTGATCGCAATCGACTCATCGACCAGGGGGGGCCGCCCGTGCCGCAGCGTGCACAGATCGGGGTTTATATTTCCTATGACTGGATACATATGAAGCTAGCTAGAGCTAGCCAGACTTGGAATTATCGATCGCTGCCGAATTCAATGGTGACATGTGGGCGTGATAGCGGCTACTTATCGATCTATCCTAGCATATGACAGTGCATGGACATGGGCAAAGGGGAAAGGGGACGGAGGTGAGCGAATGGATGTGCATGCATGGGTAATCGATTTATCGATGGGATGGGATGGGCGCGCGAGCGCATCACTAAGTATACATGACTCGGGATATATACCTCGCAAAGTTCCAAGTACAACTTTGAGACGGATCGAGGGTTGAGAGGGAATCGGCAGCACTTGAGCACTACTACATATTTATTACTGCATGTAGTTATCACGGCGAACCCTTGAATCATGCCGTGCTTGTTGCACCTGGCAGGTGATCACCGGTCTCTATAAGCACAAGAAGAACCTGGCAGAGATAAAAGCTGATCATGCGAGCTCGGAAAGGCTAGTACGGAGTTGATCATGTAAGGGGGCATGTACACGTGCGATTGCTAGGTCATCGGACCGTAACCCTTAATTTGATTATTTTTTTGCGGGGGGGGTGAATGCGGCCACGAGATTCTTCGGAAGCTTTGTACACTTGTGCATACTATCCTGCCCCATGGGTGTGGCGGAGCCAAGAGGAGCACTTGTGGAGGCTACCTCTTAGGCTAGCTGCGTAAGGGCACTGGTAATGTGGTGCAGCAGGTACTACTTAGCAATCATGCGGCGCCCACTAAGCGAGCTAAGAGAACGTGATGTTACGGATACGGTAGGTGTTGCATGCATGCGGTTACGGTTGCGAGCAGGCGGTGTTTGGAGCCATGATGAGTAGTGATCGTGGCAAGGTAACGGGCAAAAGGTAGGGATTGGGCGATTAATTTGGGCTTAATGACTCAATTGGACATCTGATCATGGCATGGCATGGACGAAGCAGAGACTGAGAGGCTACTTACGCGTTGTATACGGACCGGAGAATGGATCGCACGTTTTGTTGACGCGATTTTTGTTCCACCCCATTACACTAGAGGAAAGTACTACGGAGCACATGGAGAATGAGAATGACGATAAGGTTGGGGAAAAAAAGGGGGGGGGGGGTGCTGATCTGGTTGTTAAGAAACACATGACCCCCCTCTGTCATGGGTGCTGTGGGTGTAGCCTCGATTTAGAAAGTGTGCAAGTCATAGAGGGCGCGGTTTTGCAGCTGGGCAGTTGGGACGTTTCGTGAGTAAAAAAATGCCATAGGAGCCATCTGATGATCGCGGGTGGCTCCGTCTTTGCTTGTGATAGTGAAGTAAGAATGGAACTCTGCCCTTGAGGGAAGGTCGAATCAAGACAAATGTTGAATGCGGGGGGTTTTGTTGATTTGATTGATGACTGCTTATGTAATCGGGTTAAATAGTAATCCCATTCAATATGATAATAACCCCCGCAAAACCCATTTCACGTGTGATCACCGACTGAATTGAATGGAACGTCTTGTTGCGTGGCACGACTCACGCGGACACGAACAAACTCGAACTACTGAAATGCTCCTTTCCCCGCATCACTAACCCCCCTTTTTTGCATATAATTACTACTACTGCTGCTACTACTACTACTGCTGCTACTACTACTACTACTATCGCTTTACTGTTGACCCCCCCGTCTAGTTCAAACTCACCACTTGCTCTCGCTCAAAGCGCTCCTCAAAGCGCTCCACTCACCATTAATACTATAACGACCAAACACGCCCCTCCCCCCTCTTGGCTTGACTCTTCTCTTGAGCTGGTATATCTCCTAGAGAAAGACTTCGTCTGGCTTATACTTTGTAACTCCGTGACACATTCTCGATCCAACTTGTACGACTCGAAGCCTTGTCCCTCAGGGCTAGCTCATCGCAATCCCCCTCCCCTTTTTTAAAGACTACTATTAGTACGACCAAGACGATTCAATTCGTCTACGCACCTCTCTTCTTCCAACCTCCTATATCGACTTTTGGGGGGGTTTGACTTGATACCTGAATCACCCCCTTCGTCTATTTTTTGTGCTTTGATCAGACCCTCTCCAGGTGCTATCGAGTACGCCACCTCCTCAAACACAAACCGTGCAGATGTCAAATCTACTGGCGTTGCGGTGGCTCTTTGGAACTTCACCCCCACCTAGCTCCGTCCGTACCGAACTACTCTCAAACTCTTCTGTATTTCCATCTTCCTCGCACTTCGCTCCTCCTCCTCCTCCTCTTACTTCTACTCAATCAACAATGCCACTCCACACCTCCACCACGACCACCTCCTCTTCATCATCAGCACCCAACTCTTCTGCTGCTACCGGTAAAATTTATTCAAAACCACCCACTCCTAAACCCAACAGTACTGAATCACTCTTTCCACAAGAAGATCTAGACGCCCTTCTTGAACAATTCAAATCGTCTTCCTTACCTCTCTCTTCTCGATGGGCCGCTGCAAGCGAGAGAAAAGATTGTAGCGTCACTCCAAATGCCCAGAGCCGCGATGGTGGTGGTGGTGATAATGATCTTGACCAAGGGGGTGACGGTAGTGGACGATCATTCGTTCAAAAGGATGCGAAGCCGTTTACGGTGTTGGGACTTTGGAGACATGCATGGTTTTTCGCTGCTAAAGGTATGTTTTATATTCAACTATCCGTCCATCATACGCCAAAGAGATGGGGTATACTGATTCATCTATCCATTTTTTTTTTCATTTCACCGATTCATGATCTCATCTCTGCACAATCATAACCATACCCTACCCCCCAGCAAAAGATTTAGCAACCGACATAGCCATCCATCACATCCTAGGCCCCCGTCGACCAACCTGGGGTATCGAAATGACGATTCTAGCTTCTCTCGCCCGTGACTTAGCCTCCAACACGCACCTAGCAGACGTCTCCGTTCTTCGAGCCGCCACGGCGATAGGAGGTTACTTGGCTGCACCTTCCGATGCTTTCATCACGCCCGTGACGTATAAAGTGAGGAAGAGAAGGTTGAAAGGGTTTTTGAAAGTGTGGGATGAGAAGGAGAATGGGAGAAGAGTGTTGGATGGTGAATGGGTCATTGGGAAGAGGTTGTGGGGGAGGTTACAGAGGGAGTGGAGAAGTGCCAGTGCCAGTGCCAAGGGGAAGGAAGGGTTTGGAGAAAGGGAGAAGGTGAAGGAGGGTCACCGTGTGAAGGCCAAGGAGAGGGTTGTTTTGTATATTCATGGAGGTGAGTTGGGGGTTTTTCTTTGTTGAGAAGACGCGATGCGAAGAGGAGGCGGGCGTTCCCCTTCGTCGCGCGAATTTTGACTTGGGTTTTTTTCTATTGTGTGAGCGCTTACTGATTATCTCACTCCCTCAACTTGCGCGCGCCACACATCCCGGACTCGACGACATGCTTTCGTCATCACTCTCTCACA
This sequence comes from Cantharellus anzutake, assembly GCF_015039405.1. Classification (NCBI taxonomy): domain Eukaryota; kingdom Fungi; phylum Basidiomycota; class Agaricomycetes; order Cantharellales; family Hydnaceae; genus Cantharellus; species Cantharellus anzutake. The sequence goes on from NW_024067212.1 coordinate 16,594, forward strand.
CACATAATGTTGGCTTCCACTTTCGTATTAACGAAACGTCATCGCATTTCCCACATTCCACTTAATCCGATGGGCCCCACTTCCATCCCGATTCTAATTCAAATCCCTTCCACTTATAACAATCAGGAGCCTATTACATGGCCTCCGCCTCATCCCACCGTATCGTCACCATCGCGCTCTCCAAATCTCTCGATGCCCGAGTCTTCTCCATCAACTACCGACTTGCCCCCGATACGCGCTTCCCAGGCGCCGTTCACGATTCGGTGGTCGCTTATCTCAGGTTGGTGGAAGATTTGGGGATACCGGCTGGGAACATCATTTTAGCCGGGGACAGTGCTGGTGGAGGGCTATGTCTTGCGCTCATGATGTATTTGAGGGATGAAGGGTATGAGATGCCCGGTGGGGCTATTTTGATGTGTCCTTGGGCTGGTGAGTCGAGGATGACATTTTGCATATTTTTCCCTACGTGGAATATTAACTTTTTTTCCCCTTTACGATTTATAGATTTGACGATGTCTTGTGCATCATGGGAAACGAACGCAGGCTTGGACATCGTCACGTTCCCTACGGACCCCGAGGATCATATGAACCCCGTGGCGTGTTACTTGGGACCTGAAGGGATGAAGAAATACATCACTCATCCGTATGCGAGTCCGTTATTTGGGGATCTCAGGGGGTTACCGCCTCTGTTGGTTCAATCTGGGGATTGTGAGGTGTTGAGAGATGAGGTTACGCTTTTGGCTCATAAGGCTGCGTTGGCGGGAGTTAAAGTCACGCATGAGGTATATGAAGATGCGGTGAGTCTCTTTTTTGGGGTTGGTGCCTGGCTTTGTTTACTGATGAAAATGGTCCGTTGCATATATATTATATATAACAACTATTTAGATTCATGCATTCCAGTTGTGCCCCTTTTTGGATCAGTCCCGAAAGGCGATCCGTTCGTGTCGATACTTTGTTCTTCATACCCTTCCGGAGATACAACGAGCTGAGGCCGCGGCTAAATCGAAGGTGGCAGGATCATCTCCTTCACCGTCGTCGGCTCCTTCATCTTCTGAGAGGCTTGGAGAGGGTGTGGAGGCTTCGCTCGAGAGGGAGATTGAGGGTGGTGGGAGGATTTTGGTGGTGGATGGGATGGGGGATGTCGAGAGGAGTTTGGGTGAAAGCCCAGAAGGGGAACGTGGGTCTAGTCTTGATGTAGTTGAGAAGCGGAAGGAGAAAGGGGAACGGCGGGTGGAGAAGAAAGGTTCGGAGTGGGATGGAGATTCTGGGGAGGATGAGTATGAAGATGAAGATTTCCCGGGAACTATTAGGTCCTCCAGTAGGGTGACGAAGAAGGGTGATGAGGTGGAAGAGAAGGGAGAGGAAAGGGAGAAGGGAAGGGAGGAAGTCAAGGATGCTGTCGTGGAGGGAGAGGCTGTCAGCGATGTCTCTTCCTTGCGGGAGTCTTCTATCCATACACCCACTCCAGACAAGGGAGAATCTTCGCTCTGGAAATCATTCACTTCAAGGTCGTTCTCGAGTATCCAATCAATTGCCCCCTTCTCAGCGACGATAATGCCTTCATCCTCTACTTCCACTTCCACTGTCGCTGCCGATCCCACTAGTAACGCGAGGACACCTAACAGGGCACGTTCTGGTTCCCTCACTCATGGAACGACTCGTCGATTTACCCGACTCAGTTCTACGCCTGGAATCTGTATGCAAATGCCCAGTGCCACGACTCTGCATGACCCCTTTGCTAATACCACTACCACTTCGATGAGTCCTGCCACCGCCAGTGGTACGACGACGTCAACGACGATGACAACACCCGCCTGCAGCAGCAGCAGCAGCAGTGGTGCTAGTAATGACATGTCACCGAGGGCACGAACGACGAGTCATCCGGATATGGTAAAGTTGTTGAAAGAATTCGCGATGACTGGACCTGCGAATGCGACGAGTACGTTTGGGTATCGGTACGTTGACGGTAATGGGTGATGGACGTGGGGTTCTTCTTCCTTTCTTTTCTTTTCTTCCCTTTTTCCCTTTGCGCATTGATAGTTGTTTGGACATAGTACTAGTGGTATTTAACTTGGCAGGATACCCAGGTAGTACCATATATATGCATTATACTTAATTACAGTAGTTGCCATATGTATGTATACATATATGTACACATTGCAAAGAAAAATGGTTTTCTAGTGGCGGGGTTCTTGTGCCCGGTTTATTTAACCTACTTGTCAAACAATAATATAATGAGCGGTCTCCCCCAACCTAATTAGCGTGCTTGCGAGCATGTTGTGAAGAAACAAAAAAATTAAAGTTATTTTAATGAACAACCAAATCCAATATCGAGCATGCAAGGTCAATCTTGCACGCGTCGGGATAAAACTCCCGGAGACAAAAAATGAGAAAGGATAGAAAGAAGGGGAGGAGGGAGGAAGGGAGAGAGAGAGGGAAAAAAAAAAAAAACCACGGCACTCAGGATTCCCATGTAGTCCCCTACCATGGTACTAACTAAGCGGTACTCGGCTTGACTTCGCAGATCGGACGGGATGCGGTGTTTTCCGAGTCCTATGGCCGTGGATATCCGGTCGTACATTTTAGGTCTCATGATGAGTTAAGTAGAGGTGGCTGTGTAGCAGACTCGTACCCAGCCGTCTCCGCTACGTGGACGCGCAAAATCTCGACTAGTTGTTGTATTAGAATTCAGTTGTAAAGTCACGTTCAAGAACAAGAAGTGTATTACAATACAGAAGTCACATGCGACGGACATAAACACAAGTCCGATCACCTACTCCGGAAACCAACTCGCGACACTTCGCTCCGACGACTGGTGCAAAATGGCAGTGGCAGTACCACTCGGCAATTGCCGAGTTCGACACGACAGAAAGAGATTGCGGACACGTGAAGTTCCCACGAAAACATAAGTCGCACAATGGATCTTTTGGTGTTAACCCATGCGGTCTTGTACCCAACCCAACCCATAGCGCTTGGGGAGCACCTTGAGGGCTGTGAAATTAACACCTGGGCATGGGCGGAAAATCAACCCTTATATATTACTTTGATCCTAAAATATAGTTCATGCTCAGTCGTATAGGTGGCACAGCGTGAGTAGACGATATAGCCTTTTTGGCTGCGTATGTTCGATTCTCACTTGGTACAACTTTTTTGTGTTCTCCTGTGGAATAGTTGTAAAATTTGTGCACACTAAAGAGCAAGGAATGAGAAAAAACAAAGTTTTACCGGCTGAGAATCGAACATACGCAGCCAAAAAAGATTATATCCCTAGCTCACGCTGTGCCACCTATACTACTAAGCATGAACTATATTTTAGGATCAAAGTAATATATAAGGGTTGATTTTCCGCCCATGCCCAGGTGTTAATTTCACAGCCCTCAAGGTGCTCCCCAAGCGCTATGGGTTGGGTTGGGTACAAGACCGCATGGGTTAACACCAAAAGATCCATTGTGCGACTTATGTTTTCGTGGGAACTTCACGTGTCCGCAATCTCTTTCTGTCGTGTCGAACTCGGCAATTGCCGAGTGGTACTGCCACTGCCATTTTGCACCAGTCGTCGGAGCGAAGTGTCGCGAGTTGGTTTCCGGAGTAGGTGATCGGACTTGTGTTTATGTCCGTCGCATGTGACTTCTGTATTGTAATACACTTCTTGTTCTTGAACGTGACTTTACAACTGAATTCTAATACAACAACTAGTCGAGATTTTGCGCGTCCACGTAGCGGAGACGGCTGGGTACGAGTCTGGCTGTGTAGTATCTCATAGCCTAAACCGGTTTTTCTTCGTTTCCAGATACTGAGGGTTTGGTTGTTATCTCCTATAATTCATGGGACAAGGCCGTTGCATAGACGTTGCCACTAGGAGATACATAGCAGTGTTGTCACAAAGTGGTTTTTATCCTCAACATTGAACCACTTTTCATCTTTGTCCTCGCTAAAAGTGGGCTCGAGGCCGGCCTAAGATATTTTTCGAATACATCGACAGCCTCAGCTAAGTAAGTAAGGTAAGCAGAGTAGAGAGAGCAAGTTCTGGCCTTATGCACGCTACGCGTTCATGGAGGTCAGCTGCAACAAGGTAGTACATCTTGAAGCACCCACGCTCGAGTCGTAGGTTCAGCAGCTAGGGGGTAACTAGTCCATGTACCTCATAAGGCTGGTACTCGTAGAGAAGTTCTTCTTCTTCAGGGGTTTGAGTCGCCAAGACACACATTTCCAAGGTAGTCACAATACCGTAGCGATGGGGAGATTAAGTCCAACAATGATCAGGAGTCTTGGCACTACAAAACAACAACCGGGACACAACAGCGAAAACGCAGCGGCAGTTTCCTTTCCAGAAGGGCAACAAACAACCCATACAACACTGTGAAGATCCATGACCGGACACGTTCAGGTCCCCTCACCTATCGTGCGACTTGTCGATTCACCCAGCTCAGTTCCATGCTATGCCGATTGCCCAGCGCTACGACTACTTATGCATGCCCCCTTTACTAGTAACGATATGTAGCCGAGGGCGTAGCATGTTATTGACGGAATTTGCGATGACTGGAGCTGCGAATGCAACGACAATGATGGACCGAGGCAGCTGGTAGCATGGTGAATTCGGTGTGCCGGTGTGAAGATTAGGGGCCATAGTAGTCACGATGGGTGGCTCGTTAGTTGGTCTTGGCTGCTTGGCTCCGCACGTACAGAGTACTTCTCACTTCCCTCCTTTCTCCCTTCTCCCGTGGATGGGGGAATGGACTGGTATTTCCTAATTAGCAGCAGATAATTAATGCGACATGTATATTGCAATGTGTCATGATTCTGTACTCCGTAGCGGGGTTCTTTCCTTGTCTAACCGACCGTCAAATAAGTCCTAGCTCTAACTAACATGTGAAAAGAGAAAAAAAAATTCAAGTCAAGGTCAATCTACATATACGGGCTCCAAGGCCCTCGGAAGAGAAGGGAGTAAGTGCGTGGAGAGAGGAAGAAAAAGCAGATACCGCAGCATTCAGGATCCCCATGTGGTCCCCCACCATGGTACTGACTAAACGGCACTCAACTTAACTTCGCAGATCGAACGGGATACGGTGCTTTCTGAGTCCTATGGCCGCGGATATCAAGCGCTCAATTGTGACGTCCCATAATCATTAGAATCCGGTCGCAACACATCCATTACCGGAAGACAGCGCCGATACAAGGACCCAATATGTAGACCGACATCGAACTTCTTTCATCCCCTGCTCCCGCTAATTAGTGGCTTGGATTGTCGTTTGAATGCGCTCATAGTTCCTGTCAGCTGAGCAACAGAGGAAGCTGACGCTGGCGACAGCATCAAGATCACGACCAATCAATCTGTGAACACCCTCGCGCGCGTATCCACAGAGAAGGTTGATGGTAACAAGCCAGCCTTGAGTGCCATACATTAGCTAGTCGAAGACTGAGACAGGACCCGAATGTCATGTCCACCGTTCAAGTTGGAGGTTAGGCATAAAGTCGAGATAATGGAGATAGGGGCAACTAAAGGTGCTAAATCCTATGGAGATGTACGGGCTGGACACTTGATCTCGTGGTAGTGTTCGGCACCACCGGATGGAACATTTGTATGTCGACATAACCAACATCGGCCACATTGGTGCATGTAGGGTAATCGGAGACCAAGCCACAGTTGGTCTGCAAGGAATGAAATAACCCAAGATGAGGTAGAGGGAGAAAAGAAAAGAAAACTACAGCACTTAGGATCCCCATGTAGTCCTCTACCATAGTACTAACTAAGCGGCGCTTGACTTGACTTCGCAGATCGAACGGGATGCGGTGCTTCCCAAGCCCTATGGCCGTAGATACTAAAGGACTAATTATAATCAGTAATATGGGTATAAAAAAGCAGTGTCAATACAAAGACCCAAAATGTGGATTTATTTATCCTCGATATTCTCTTTCACCCCCCAACGTAGAGGAAGCAAGCGCTAACGACATCAAGATCATACTTGATCAATCCATGAGTTTCCTGCATGCACGTCCATGCGGACCCACGTCCTGGCATTCGGGTTACAGGTGCCTCCGAGATATACGGTCCAAAGCATTACGATACCATGCACAGCGATGTGGAAATCGAGTCCAACATGAATGAGTCTTGGGATTGCACAAAGGAACCAGGGCACATCGACTACGGAGGAACGCCAAAAGGGGCAACAAGCAGCTCATACAACTAGGTCGGAGCAATCAGTTCGTCGTGCATGGATGCGTAGTAGAACCCCTGCCCTCGGACTACGTTAGTCTCTCACATAGAACAACAAGATTCGAAGCAAAACTGAGATTAGATACGTTGCAGACATGACCGGTGTGCCTACGATGCGCACGAATTGAGAAATGAATGGGAATGAGACAGTGTAAATGGCTAGGCTAAAAAAAAACAACAACCTAAACCTGAGACTAGCTTCTGCATAAATTGACATGATTCTGTTCGTTTCTGCGTGAAAAACCAAAGAATTGCGTACGTTCGCGTCGAACCGTTACCTTAGTGAATCATTGTGGTGGTGGGGTTTTCCATCTTCCTGCAAAATTAGTTTGGACGTAAAAGAAGCTTAAGACGCACGCAGTGACAAGCCACCCCCATTGAGTGCCGCACCGGGCTTCCACCATAGATTGAACATCTTTTTTAGCAAGCCGCGGTCGAAAATTGAGATAGGATCCGTTCGTCATTAAGTAACACAGGGCTGAGTTGGTCCCGCCAGAATAATGGAGACAAAGGCACGATGTTGGGCCAACTGCCACAAGGAGTGATGATCTGCGAAAGCCGGTGGAAGTTGTGTGAGTTGGACAACCGGTTCCAAGTCGTGGTAGCGCATGGCATCCCCCGATGAAATGTTCAGGCCGGAGCGGATCTGTAGGATTTGGAATGGGACACTCAGAGGGGGAATGAGTGAAAGAAAGTAGAAGGAGAAACAAAAAAAAAAAAAAAGGAACCACAGCACTCAGGATTCCTATGTAGTCCCCTACCATAGTACTAACTGAGCGGCGCTCGACTTCACTTCGCAGATCGGACGGGATGCGGTACTTTCTGAACCCTATGGCCGTGGATGACAGTGAGGTAGTCGTTATGTCCTATGAGCATATTAGGCTATTGAACACACCTAGACAATACCAATACGAGCACACTTCTAAAATGAATTTATCATTGACATTAGACCTTTTCCATCCCTGCTCTTGAGCGATTGGGTAGTATAGTCACAGTCAAGCTTGCTTTACTGAATGATCAAGCAGTGACTGAGTGCTCATCGCCCAGGTTATCGGAGTTGACATATGTGCATGCAGTTGCACTCAATCTAACGTTGTTGATGCGTCGAAGGGTTCCATACCAGGCGTTCTTTTAGCTCCAAACGTCAGGCTGCTACGATGATAGTGTATTCATGTGCCCGGCGGGGCGGAGAAATATCCTCTCGATCTTGATGGGCAGGGGCTTGAATCTTCGATGCACACGCGTGTCCAAGGTAGTTACGATATTGTGGTGGTAATTGGAATTGAGACCAGCGATGATTTGAAGATCTTGGCATCGCGAAGGGGACCTGGGCACAACAGCTGTAGAAGAAACGCAGCAACGTTTGTCACAAGGAGCAGGTACCATTCTGCTAGGATCCATTGCACAATTCGTTTCCGACGTCGCGGGCGCGCGGAGTAATCGACCTAGTAGGGCGCTCAAAACTACGTTTACTGCCCCCACATGAAACAAGATTGGACTCTGATCAGATACACGCGTTGCGACCACGACAATAGTGTACTTACATGCGAATCGAGAAACTCATCAAGAAGCATGTGCATCGGCACGTTGAGGCCCAGGCCAAAAAAAAAAACAGTCAAACTTGAGGCTAGCTACAGCTGCTTTTCTTCCGGAGGGGGTTGACATGAGTCCGTCCGTCCCTGCGTGAACGAGCAGATGATATATCTGCCTAGCTTCCCAGACTCATGGTGGAAATTCCACGTGAGATATCTCACCCCTTGCGCCGGGTGTTCTTGGCCGCATAAATGTGAAGCTTGGTGTGAAGGGTCGGCAGTGACAGGCCACCCTTGAGTACCACATCGGACTTCCATCGTGAGAGTGAATATATGGTAAGTAGCATGGCCACCAGTCCAAATCCCAGGCACTGAGACAGGATTTAAATGTAGTGTTTGAGGATTGCCATAGAATCGAGTTAATGGTTCGAGATCGATAGGAAAGGGTCAGCAATGTCGGCAACCGCCACATCGATGATGTCCATTTCGGTCCTGATAACAAGATCGACGTCTGAGAGGGACTGAGACCATTGGCATGAATAGGGAGCAGCAATAGTGAAGCTAGGAAATTCGCCGCATTGGGGACATGATCCAGTTGAACCCTTATCTAGGCCAGCCATTATAACGTTTGGCATCCTAGCTCAGGGTCGAATATTAATATTCGTATATCAACACGACCAATGATATACTACCAAAATAGCGAGCTGGGGGCATTGTTCTCCCTCTGAGGACGAAAATAGTAAGATAGTTGGTGCAATACAGCTAGTATACTGTATGCGGGCCGTCTAGCATTACGACGTAAGAACCAGAGTGCGAGCTGTTCAGCCATTCCAGGCGGCCGGACGATAAGCCCTGTCCGCTTTGCAGATTCACTGCATTGTGTTCAAATCACGAGCAACCGGCGTGGAAGGGTATATCAGTCGCGCAGTGTCTTTAGAGCGTGCCCATTTGTGAAACGTCTAACGGCTGGGAATGGAATGATACCAGTTTGCAGTGCTGCAGCCTAATGGTCGGAGAGGGTGGTGTCCACTCGGCGTGGATCGAATGAGGGGATCGCGAGCGGAAACGGGCTGCTGTGTGCAAACTCAAGATCCCCGGGACGGACACGTGCATAAAAGCCAAATGCTCCGGCATGAAAGTTTGGATGCCGTCGAATTCGAAAATAGCGATGCAGCCTTGAAGTGGCAAGAGTACTTACTGATAAGGATGTTCCAAATGTTCCAAAATGAATGAAAGTCTTGATGAATAGACCATATCGCGATGTCCTCCGCAACCCATCGGATTGGGTACGGAGTTCCTGAAGGGGTAAAATGGGGCCCAACTTCCTCAAAAAAGATCAAGAGGATAGGGAGGAACAGGTGGAAGATAGGTGGTCGGGTTGTTTTGCTAGCTGCGCTTACGAGGGCGTATGTGCTTTCAAGTGGGCCCTCGGTATATACTGTCCTTGAAATGATTCGGCCTGCAGGGGTGTGCTTCGAGAACCAGTTTTCAGCTAGTAAAGTGATGGTGCATGATGCCGGAAGAAAAAAAACTTGACTATCTGGGAAACGGGATAGAAAGGTCTTTGGAAACAAAGTGCTTCCCCCCTCTCTCCACTGACCAGCTCACTGCGTCAGAGTTGTAAAACGTTTCTCCGATCTGCGTGGTGAGTGGGGAACGGCCGCCTCTTGCGTAAGAGAACAGCCACCATAAGTAATTTAATTCATCCAAGACTGGGACGGTCCTCAACTTGTGATTCCCTAATAATTAACAACGTCAAAGGAACCATCACCTTCCCCTTCCTCCATCTCTCTTTCTCTCTCTTTCTCCCTCTCTCCATCCTAATTTCTTTGTCGGCGATGCCAAAACTCGTCGATGCCGAAATCGATATTCAATCTCCATCTTTGGTCTTCACCGTCCCCGTGCTTTTCTTCGTCTCATTAGCAGCCGCATACCTCCCTGTGGCTTCACAACGTTCCACGCTTTTCCGTGTACCAAAAATCTGCTTCTTCTTGGCCAAGTACTTTGGTACAGGTAGGACAGACTCTTTGATTTTTGCTGATTCATCCTCGATTCGCTGACAATATTGCTGTCTCTAGGGGTGATACTATCTACCGCTTTGACGCATCTTCTTAACGATGGGTTTGTGAAACTGGGCTCGGTCCGGTGGCTCGGGTTCAAGCATTGGCCTGGTATGATCGTGTAAGTGTTCTCAAGTCCGAATGACCAAAGCGCGGTCTCTCATTTTAGCCACAGTCTCCTCTCCATAATAGCCATATTCCTAGTCGATTGTCAGTCACTCTCTTTTAAAACAAAAGCCTCCGTGCTAAACTTCCTGGGTCGCGATCATTAACATTCATCATCATTATTTAGTTTGTTCCGACGCCTATGTCCGATATCTTGAGAATCGAGTGCTAACCGCCGGTTTGGAAGATCGTGAGCGGAACACTTCTGAACAATCATGGTTCTCTTCCGATTCCAAGGCACGCCAAGATGGCACTAGCACGCCTGGCAGCTCGCTCACCGCACTGGAAGATACGCCATTGCTTGAAAGTGGCAGTATTCCCGAGGTTGAACTGATTCAACAAAAGGGAGATGTCGTAGGTTTGCTTGTAAGCTCCTTGTCTCCAACTCCCGTAAGAAGGTTTTCATGCTGATCTTGGTACCCTTTCCCTTTCCCTCTGTCTTTAGACTTTGCAAATTGGGGTTGTGATGCATTCCATCGTGCTCGGTTTCACACTTGGGGTTGCAACGGACGCCAAATTCACATCTCTCCTCCCGGCCATCATCTTCCATCAAATATTCGAAGGATTTGCCGTAGGCACGCAACTTGCAGCTTTCGCTGCACCCAGGACAACGCGCCGCCGCCCTGGGAGGAACGGAGAAAGGGTGAATGAAATCCAAACCGCTGATCTATCAATGGATCGTTCCCGATCCAGCACAACGTCATCGACCCGATTAAACTCACCGTCACCTATTCCCCAAACTCGAGCCCAACTTTTATTACCGCCGATTCTAGCCTTGTTCTTCGCCGTCCCGATCCCCCTCACGATTCTCATCATCTCTTCCATTCCTCAACTTCGCCCTCCAACACCCTCATCCATTTCATCCTTCCCAATTTCGCTATCATCGTCATTATCATCATCGAGAGCAAGAACCGAAATATTACAAGGAATCACTTGCGCCGTGAGCGCTGGTCTGCTCATCTTTGTGGCGTTAGTCGAGCTTGTTGCGGGGCAATTTAGATATGATCCCGAGCTTCAGCGCGAGAGTCTCAGGAAGCAATTTGGTGCTGTGGCCGCTTTTATCGCTGGGTGTATCGGAATGGGGATCATACCTTGATTTTCGCCTTCCATTGTTAGACGTTGAGATACTAACTACCTGCCACCTTCCCCCCCCCCCCCTGACTCGCTTTCAATCCCAATCACGAACCAGATTTGTTATCGTACCCATTGTTTTTTTCCGGTTCTTTTCTGCACTATGTATTGTACTTCGATTTTGTACATTAATTTCACAGCAATGAAGCCGCGTCCGTGCGGTTGGTACGTGTGTTTGGACGAAAAGGAATACGGGACTTCGAGCGTTAGGGGGCGTTCGCCGATCCCTGGAACTGAAAGAAGAAAGAAACGAGAAGAGGCAGAGAGAGAGTAAGGAAGAAAAAAAAAAAGAAACCACGACACTTAGGGTTCCCATGTAGTCCCCTGCCATGGTACTAACTAAGCGGCACTTGGCTTAACTTCGCAGATCAGACGGGATGCGGTACTTTCCAAGTCCTATGGCCGTGGACGACGAAGGCCTATCGAGTTTGCAAGAAGTTTATAGAGTTCTTCACACATCCGAGATCCCAACCACAAAACCAGGCTCCAGTACCCCCCCTCGCCGCTCAGTGAAAACCACTTCAGGGGTTACTGGCTCTTTTGATCTTGAGGGCATAGCGAATAAGGGTTTTATGAGTAAGAGGAAATTAAGCCCTGATCAACTGATTGGGTAAATAGTGAGGTGGTCAAATTGCTCTCAACCACCTTGATCTTCCTTGGGGGATTCCTGATATCATGGCAGGTGGTAAATCTCAATAAATACTCAACTCTGCCCTTGCTCCTGAACTTCAAGACCAGTTGCGACCAGCAAAGGTTGTGGCTTTATTTACCGCGGTGCAAAGACAGTCGCTTTTATGCACACGTATCTGGCATTTATACAACGTTGGTATTTATGTGCAGCTGAGGATGAACGCCGGGTGAAACGATGGAACTGGCAACGGTTTTTTTGTAAAGGAGAAATTTGCTTCAGTCAAGCCTTTTAGTGCATCGAATGAACAGATGCATTCATTGTACAGAGTAAAAGCGAATTGGGAAACTATGTAAAGAGCAAAATCAAAAAGTACCTGCGCTGATTCATTTTGTCCGACCCGGGGCTAAACGACAGTTGCAAGGGAAGTCTAGAGAGTTGGAAGGCTGACAGTGGATTGGTCGCGCAAGGTAATAGGAAGAATATTGTAAACATTCTAAATGACATGGCTAAGATCAACGATAATTGGAGCTGTCTGCCGGCCTTGGAAGAGAATTCGAGTCCCATCTTCGCTGGACCGAGGGCTGTACAGATGGGTAGGATCAAATGGCACTTGATCACCATACCAAGCACCTAGACCTTCAGTGCCAAAAAAAACAACTGGTCGATACTCCTCTGGAATAACAAATTCTAATTCGCCATTGAAGAATACTGGTAGCCCAGTACGTTTTTTATTGGTTCCGAACAGTGGGGTTCTTCTTGCAGCGAACGAACGGATATCAGACTTCCGCCACTTCTCCTCGTTTTGTGAGAGAATATAGAATGGACACTTGATCCTGTTGGAGTGTAAGGTCGGTTGAGGTTCCGACCTTGGTGTTGACTCCTACTATCCTCAAGCTGTCAGGAATTAGGCAGTATAGAGCTGTAATTTCGACAGGGGAGGAGAAGAGTGAAAACCTGTTTCACCCTTCCCCGCAATTTATATACATTGTTTACATCGAGAAATAAAGAGTAATAAACAATGAATAAAGAAAGCGTGCACAGCACGCATCACCACACATCCATTCCCTACACTAGCCTTCCTAGCTGCGAAACACCAGCTATTCCCCAACACCCAGTATGGTGGCCTACCTGGAAGATCAGCGCAGGATGCTCTACTCACGATCACACACAACATAGAGGCCACATGGAACCATGACAAAGTGGTATCAATGCTTACCTTTGACATAACCGGGTTCTTCGACTTCATCCCCCATACACACCTCATCGACACCATGAGGAAACACCACATCCCCATTCCCATAGTCAAATGGACCCACAGTTTCCTAACGGACAGAAAGGCGGCCATCTGTCTCGACAGTAAATGTGACAAACTCAAACCGATCACAACAGGCGTCCCACAAGGATCATGTGTCTCCCCAATCCTCGCCGCATTCTTCACCTCCCCGTTGTGCAGAGCAGTAGCAGAGGAGACCATGGAAAAGCTGGCTGCAGACCCAGAGCTAAGCCTGCAACTCAACAAGGGACTAATAAAACTATTGCCGCTAACGCTATATGTAGACGACGGCTCACTGGCAGCATCAGCTCCATCAAGAGCCGAAGCGTCAAAAGTAGTTCAGCTGGCATTCACAGCAGCCCATGGCTGGCTGAGGAGGAGAGGACTCAAAACCGACCAAGTAAAGAACGACCTGATGCACTTCACCAAATCCAGGACCGGCAGAAATGCAGGCCCCGGCCCATCGATCACCATACCCACGAACGAGGAAGGCACAACCAGAACGATAAACCCCTCCAGCCTAATGAGATACTTAGGCATCTGGTTCGACCCACAACTCAAGTTCACCAAGCACGTAAAGAAAACAGCTGCGAAGGCCGCAAGCGCGGCACAGGCACTGAGAATGCTGGGAAACTCAGAGAGAGGAATACACCAAACTCATCTGCGCCAGATGTATATAGGGGCCGTCCTCCCAATCACCCTCTATGGGCTCCCTGTTTTCTGGCGCTCCAGACCCGGACTCATACTAAAGACTTTGTCCACCTTACAGAACAAGTGCCTCAGAATGCTAACTGGAGCATTCCGCACAACCAGCATCAACGCCATGGAAATAGAAGCATCCATCCCTCCCATTGACCTATACCTAGATTACAGGATGGAAATGGAGGCCACCAGACTCGCCCGCCTCCCCGATGACCACCCGGTCATCAATAGACTGTACCCACACCAAAGAAGATGCACCACTCCCTCCACCCCACCACCCCTCCCAGTCTTCCACCCCAGCAAAAGACACAAGGCAGACCCGAAAAAACGATTTTCCACCTGCATAACCCAGATCGCCAACAACATCATCTCAGGGACAGAAAGGATCAACCCCCTCCTTGAAAGCCCATGGGCCATCTCCAAACATGACATCTCCAAACGCATACAACTCTTTACCCCACCCAATAAACCCAGCGACTCAGTAAAACAGGAATGGGCCGATGACCACTCGGCATTCACCACTGAATGCGAAGATGACCCAGACCTCCTCTTCATATACTTGGATGGCTCCCGATACAAAGAAGATGGAAGGATCAAAACCGGCTACGGCACAGTAGGATATACCTGCGGAAAAGTCATATTCGAGGAAAAAGGTGCCATGGGAGAATATGTGGAGGCCTACAACGCGGAAATGATGGGCCTAAAGATGGCTGCAGACAATATCAGACGAGCAATGGATGACGGTAACGTCACCAAAAAACCCACACACATTGTCATATACGCAGATAACACAGGGGCACTGAAACGCGTATTCCAAGGCAAACCACACAAAGCACAGGAGACGGCGAGAGAATTCAGGAAAACAGTATGCAAAATACTAACCGAATTTGAAGACGTCAAAATCGCGCTGCACTGGTGCCCAGGCCACTTCGGGATACCAGGCAACAAGAGAGTGGACCAACTAGCCAAGGAAGGTGGCCAAAATTCAAATCCCTATCTTACGTGGAAAGCCTACGCAAGAGAGAGATGAACGAAGAATGGACGCACCGATGGGTGAACGCCCCAAACCCCCCGAGGTCAGGTTTCTACGAAGCGAACCAGTTCGCACCAAAACTCAAGCCCACCAAACGATTCCGCAACCTCGACAGAAAAACCTTCAGCCGAGTCCTCCAATTCCGAACAGGACACGCCCATATAGGCGAATACTATCGCCGATTCGGCATCACAACGGAGAGTAGTGATTGCCAGTGTGGCAAACCCAGACAAACGAGGACCCACATCCTTGCGGAATGCCCCCGAACGAGCAGACACAGGCACCTACTAGGACGCGGCAACCAGACCAGGTTCAGAACCCTCGTAGGCAGAGTGAAAGGCGTAGAGAGACTCTCGTCCTTCATCAAAAAGTCCAGAACAGGCGACAAGCCCAGATCCGACAATCGACCCAGGGAAAGCATTGCGACTCCCGAGATAAGGGACGCAGGTTAGACCAGGAAGCGCAACGGACTCAGTAAGGAAACACGACACAGCTGGAGAATGGAGATGGATGAAGGGAAGAGGCGATCGAGGTACTGAGGTGGGCAGGGTGAACAGACGGACGAGGGGATGAGAGCGTCAAAAATTTTTCTTTCTTTATTTTCTTTTTATCTCTATTATCAACAACACGACAACACCCACAGATACCACAAACCCCGAGGATCACTATCACCCGACGATACCACCCAGACTACCCACACACTATGTATAGAAAGTCCCTCATGTACGCCACGGTGTACCGATGGGACAGCCGCACTGCCACGTCATCACGAGGCCGCGGGGTATTAAGATAGATTTATCATCATCATCATCACACACGAACACCAGCCTCGTCCGGCCCCCTGTCACCCCCTAGCAACGTACACCACCTCGGTTATTTCAGTGCTCTGTGGCCTGCCACAATCTGTCGCAATGTCATCTTCTTCGTCTGGGATGTTGTGCTATGTGCTGGATGTCTTCGCACGATGATCATGACACAAATCCGGACAAAATTTCAACAGTGATTGCTTCGCAGTGTTCGGTAACGCGTGATTCGTCTTCTCTCATTCCTGTTAAATCCCCCACTCTAGGTTTGAAAGAGAGTACCCCTGATACTAGTTACTGTTGACTCTGGGTTTTCCCCGGCCCGCTCCGAGCATAGTCGATTTTGAGCTTCGAGGAGGGCAAATGAAACTCGATAATGCTAACGTACGGCCAGCCCATTACGCTCAGGAAACCGTAAGTGTGCAGACCTCCGAGGTCATTCTGGACCGTGTTCTTCGCGTCAGTAGCACCCTTAATCCCCAGAACGATGAAACCGTCACCAATCTCACAGAAGCATTTGTTTCTAATGAGGTGATGCATTCCATCGTACTGGGTTTCACACTTGAGGTTGCGGTGGGTGCCAAAATTGGCATCTCATTCACTCTTTCTCCGTTTCTCTGAGTGCGGCGGCGCGTTATCCTGGATGCAGCGAAATCCACAAGCCATGTGCCTACGGAAAACTCTTCGACTTTTTGATGGAGAACGGTGGCTGGGAGGGGAGATTCATGCCGTTGATTTATCAACGGGTTGTTGCCGATCCAGCTCAGCATCATTGACTCACCATCACCCATTCCCCAAACTCGAGCCCAACTTTTGTTACCGTGAATTCTAGCCTTATTCTTCGTCGTCCCAATCCTGCCTACAATTATCATCATCTCTTCCATCCCTCACCTTCGCCCTCCAACACCATCGCCCATTTCATCTTTCCCAGTTTTGAAAACACTCAAGTCAACACTGACATCATCGCAGGCGAGATCCGATATATTACAAGGAATTACTCGCGCCACGGGCGCTGGACTGCTCATCTTTGTGGCCTTAGTCGAGCTTGTTGCGGGGCAATCTAGATGTGGCACTGAGCTTCAGCGCGAGAGTGCTAGGAAACAATTTGGTCCTCTGACTGCTGCTTTTGTTGTTGGGCGTATAGGAATGGGGAACTTTCACCTTCATCGTTAGACGTTGAGATTACCTACCGCCTTCCCCCTGATTCGCTTTCGATCCTAATCACGAGCCAGATGTGTTGTTGTCATCTCGGGGTACTCGTTATTGCAACCTTTCCTCTCTATTTTGTACATTAATAGTAACAAAGCCGTGTCATGCGAGCTGGTGTGGTACGTGTGTTTGAGCGAAGAAGAAAATGGGACTTCAAGGGGGCGTTCGCCGATTCCTGGCGACTGGAAGAAAGAAAGGAAAAGGAAAAGGAAAGAGGAGAACCACAGCAGTCAGGATTCCCAAGTAGTCCCCTATCACGGTACTAACTGACCGGCACTTAGCTTGACTTCGCAGATCAGACGGGATGCGGTGCTTTCCAAATCCTATGGCCGTGGACGGCCGGAGTGGACCCAAAGTTCCTCTATAGGATTAATCGGGTCGCGGGATGTTCACAACCCATCATCCTACCGGCCCTAGAACCCTATGGGAGCTATGCTATTGCATCCAGATCTTTATTCGGGGTGGTGGTGCTTCGCCGTTTGACTTGAGAGCTGGAAGATGTTGTTCCCCCTTTACTACTAGTAACTCATTATCATTAACGTCAAGCACAGCGATGTACAAATCGGAGGACAATATATGACCCTAAACAACTTGTTACCTTCGACGACAATTGGAGCCGTCATTCGTGCGTGCTTGGTGGGAGGCCACAAAATGGGATGCATCTGAGTCGTGCATCCGGATCAGAGAGGTGCATGTTTGCTGTATTACCAGGGAAGATTGAGTCGAGGGATACAGGGCCAGGGATGAGATATGAGCAAGCGATGGGGACTGTGGTCATAACCCAAAGAACTGACATTCGTAACGCCGTAACGCGCAATGAGCTCGCCCGACTCCGTCGACTAAGTGAAAGCGCTGGCTCCATCGAAAGCGCCAAAACGCCATACTCCGGGAAGAAACCCAAGCGCGCGACGACGACGAATAGCCAGTCAAGAATTCGGTGGAAGGATGGAGTGGAAGGGTCTGAAGGAGAGGGGAGGGGCTGAACGTGCAGGTCGTCGGTATGTTGTCGTAACAAGGCCCCTGACATCAGTGTTCCAGCAGGAAAGGGGCGCATTTGGGAGAGTACCAAGACTCACGGGGACCATACCATGGCTAAGGGCGACAACGACCGCGGACATCTTAGGCGACTTGGCTAATGTCGAAAACAATTGGAGTCATCATATAGCCTTGGAGTCCCATCCTGAGGCGGTAGGGAGTCGTAGCATCAAACGGCGCTCGATCACCATACCAAGCTCTCAGACGGTTGATGCCATACACCCTAAGATCACCATGGGCGGCCAGAAAATTCTGTTCTACAATTGGTAGCTCCTCGGTCACGGTTCCGATGCACAATAGCGGGATCGTTCCGGCAACGCATGCTCGGATCTAGGACCCATCTGGGTCCTCCGTCCACTTCGGAATAATGCATGTCTGTCGCAGCCAGGGGAGGAGTGAGTCGGGTGGATACGGGATCGGAAATATAAGATGGGATTCATAATCCAAGAACTGGAATCCGCAATACCGACTCTGTAGACTGGGAGAGAACCCAACCGTGCGGGGATGAAGGATGGCTAACAAAGATTTTGAGCGGAAGGGTGGAATGGAAGGGTCAGGGGGAGAAGTGAGGAGCCGAACGTCTGAAGCCATTGCAAGCGTAATGTTGTCGTACCAAGGCTTGTCAATACTTGCACGACAAATATTTTTATCCGACGCTAAAGTTCCAGTAAGGAGGGGGCCAGCGGGCCTGCCATGGCGCGTTTCCCTCGTTATCCTCGGTAGCTGACATGGGCAAATTCAGGGTAGTTGGGTGGATCGAACTAGAATCGAGAAATAGTGCGCTGATGGTAGATGTTGGTGAGCTCAGTGATACCGTTACCAAACCGAGGGCCACATGCATAACGACCATCGGGGGAGAAGTGTCACAACACCATTGCGAACTCGGAATTATTGAATTGGGCATCGTAATTGGTCACCTCAGCACCCCATCTATCTTGGCAACTTTGCTTCCATGACTGTTGAGTAAACAACGGAAATTGTGTGCCCAGAACGATCGCCGGAAATGGCACGACCCGGACAGGATCAGAGCGATGGCCGTATAGTTCGTAAAAAGGCGGTGAAGATGGATTGAAAGGAAACAGCGATCGACGAAGGTTCGATAGTTGATTAGTAAGGAAGATTGACTGTTCCGATGGCAAGTTGGGAATATGTCTCACTGACATATGGGAATGCACGAAAATCTGCAGGAATTATAGAGTCGAACCGAGCCATGAGCATTGTCGCCCCTGGAACGCATTCTTCTATTTCCATTCATCTCCTAAGACGGCATCCCAGATATGTCCGGCGCACCATTGGTGCGCACCAGAGTCATAGGAACTACCCCTTCACATGAAAAAGAATACCCTGTTATGACTTCATCATTACGTGATAGTACGTGGCGCCCCTTCGCGTTTCCTGAGGAACGTTCCGGGCCCATCTTTCGTCTGCGCAGAAGGTTGGTGTCATTATCTGGTCTAAAGAAATACCCCTTTCGTCCAGTAAGACGCGCAAGGTACTTGAACTCCACCTGACATGGGTGACTTCCGCAAGGAGTACCGTTACTGACCAAGACGTTGTGTGATTGCAGATGTGAGAAGTTGGTCAGCGAATATGGATAAACTGCCTCAGCACGCCGGTTGGGTTGAAACCGATTTGAACGGGAAAGTAGGAACAATCGCCTGCAAAATGATTGAATTGGAAGAGCAAATCTATGACGCACATGGTCTTTGAAGTAGGCAGGACTCCAGCCTCTGACTTCGTAATATTATTAGCATTCGTAACATTCATCAAAGTCTCCGCCACGATTGGGCGGGGGCTCCGCGCAACTTTGTGATGTGTCCCACCCTCCAGGTGTCGTACGTAGCAGTTCGCTTCGTAATGCAGCAGGAATGGCGTCCTGCCCTTCATGAGTATCTTGTTAGTGTCCCAGGGGTCTGGATAGCAACTCACAGTGGGAAGTAACCCCGGCAGATGGTGTAGGGTTGCCCCGGTACCAGCCCTGCTAGGTAGCCCCATTACCATTTGACGGGGCCAACCATCAGATTTCGAGTGCCGGGACCTCCTATCAGATATGCGCAGTCTGACGGGGCCATCCTGACGGGGTACCCCGGAAATACTGACAGGGTGCCCTGGAAGTTATTGATAGGTAACCCCGCCTGTTTTAATAGTAAATCATAATATATTCATTTGGTATATAGCAATACACGCATACACTGGCGCTTGTCATCGCGAGTGTCGGAGAAAATAATACCCCAAGGCTATACTGAGGGTGCAGAGAAAACCTCGCGCTAAACCTCGCGCTTGAACACACCTTTGCAGGGATAACCCCTCGGGGTCTGTGGGGCCGGCGTAGGTCCCAAGAGCATGTCGGTTTCGAAGATAGGATGACAATAATCAGTGGGGTAAATATGGCAGGTAGGTCGCAAAGTAAATGATGAGGTGAATGGTGGGGTGAACGGTGGGGAACACATAGTTTGCTCATCCGTGAAACCCGACCCGCGGGGTTCCAGCACTCTTTGTACCTCACCAATGGGAGTTCGCCTTTTAGCTGCGGAGGAAGCTATTGTCTTCCAATTCCGGTCACTTTTGGGAAGTTTGATTGTTTCCTGGAGTAGAAAGTTAGCAAGGAAATGGGAAGGGGAGGAAAGTTAAGAGCGTAGTAGTAGGCACACTTTGTGGTTAGGCACCAGTGCAGGCTCTGCAACAGCGCATTGGGCAATGCCATGATAACACATCTGGTCTGCGTCCTTCCATGTCGGTTGGCCCAAAATCTTGGCATCAATGAGTGAAGAACACGTCAAAACGCGTGGGAACGCGTCCAATTGTACAAGCCTGACTATTGGAATGGAAGCGTGCACGGTGCAACAGAGCATAGGCCCACAGTGTCGGACTCAGGAATTGAAGAGACGAAATAGCAGACACAGATATGGCTCCCACCGAATGCAGGCTTGATCGCCAAGATCGGATGAGCTGATTGCGCAAGATCGCTCAACCTGGATTGGCAATAGTAAGCATTGAAGCACGTATTAGGATGCAGAAAACAGAGGGCCAGCCAAGAAAAACATGGCTGCGCATATTACGGATATCCAGCATTGATTGGATGAGTGTGGGAGGAACACAGAGATAAGAGAGATGACAGGTGAGACGAAGTTCCAAAAGTAAATGGCAACTCCCGAACCGACAAGGATGAGGAAAGGAACCCAAAACCGACATTAGCGCCCCGCGCTTCCACTCTTCCCAATGGTCTCCTTGCTCCCAACAATCACATGCCTACGGTAGCCCTGGTACTCCACTCGACTGAGCAGCATTTCGAAGAAAATGATAAGTATTTTAATGTGATGGTAAAACCCAGTACAATCTGACGGGGAACTTCCCACACCTGGACGGACTTGAAAAGGGAGGACATGGAACTCAGCGATGATGAGAATGAGGGATTGGAATCCTCTAAGTTAATGTGCGAAATTGTCTTTTGGTATCAATATGTAACTCAGAATCCAGATGCTAGGTAGCCCCGGTACTACACACGACTGAGCATTTCCAAAAAGCTGATAGGGACTCCCGGCATTTTCGATTAGGTGATGGTACAACCCAGTACAATCTGATGGGGGGACTTCCCACAGTGAACTTTGATAGAAGGAGAGGTGAGAAGAATAACATACAAGATCACCAGAGCTGCCTGTGATCGATCCTTTGCCTTCAGTGATACACACACCCTCAAAACAAGCTGCCAGCTCTGGAAAAGCCATTAACGATACAAAGCTCGTTGCCCGGGATGAAAAGACTATCACTTTTGTCCCCTTATCTTATAGCACTAGACGCTCGTGAAACGGTGGAACCGGCAAAAGAAATATTGTTTTTTGTAGCAGGTTCAAAGAAGTGAGAACAGAAAATTTGTTTCGGAGTGGTGCAGGTTGCGTCAAATTGACAGACACCGTCATTCTGATGCGGAGTGAAAGCGAATCAACAAACTAGAAGTCTCTGCTTACAACGCTGAGCATTCATTCTGTCCGACCCGGGACTAAACGACAGTGCAAGAGAGGGATGATCGTAGATCTGTTGAAGTCTCCGACTTTATTTATTTAGACCCACTGCACTCTAGGGAAAGGGAACCTCGTCCGAGGGAAGTCCGGAAGAATGGACGGCGACCTAACGAAACTTCACGATTCCCCCTCTGACAGTGGATAGAACGCGCAAGGTGAATGGGAAGATATTGTAATTGACCACGAACACCCTAAACGACTTGGCTAAGATCAACAACAATTGGAGCTGTCTGCCGGCCTTGGAGAAGGATTCGAGTCCCATCTTTGCTGGACCGAGGGCTGTACATAAAGGTAGGATCAGACGGCACTTGATCGCCATACCAAGCGCCTAGACCTTCGCCACCAGAAAAAACAACTGGTTGATACTCCTCGGGAATAATGAATTCTAATTTGCCATTGAAGAACATTGGTAGCCCAGTACGTATTTGTCAGGGCAATAGCCCCGAACCCCGAGTCACATGTAAACTAGATAGATATAGTCACGTGGACAAGCGGGAACCTCCGGGTAACCGCTTACACACCACCGTAAAATACATCATCTTGTATCACTTACGGCTTTGTGTGCTGAGCAACCCCAAAGACCTCACACTTTTTTAAGTGCATGAGGTGTGTTTTACAACACAACCCACAACTATAAAATCTCAACATCTGATTCGGAAGCGCTTATGGCGCCTAAACACGCCCGCAAGGGCAAGGTCGCATCTGCAGCGACGTTAAAAAGAAGCGAGCGGTTTATTAAGAAACCGCAATCTCCCATCATGGGAGATTCAAACCAAAAGCCGTCGTCAGATGACGACGAGGATCAACGCGATCCGGAAACAGCAACCACTTCAGGGCTGGTCCCTGAAGACTTTAGAAACTTACGTGGAGTAAGTGCGGGGCAAAATACCCCCAGAACTCCACAACAAACCGATCTAACCCAAGCTGGGGAAGATCCCTTATCTCCTCACGAGGTAATCGACTTGCGCGAAAAACGCGTAAGCGCCGAACGATCAGCCCAAAAAGCTGATCGGATAGAGCCGCAGGAAACCCCAGGGCCCCACTATCCCCTAGAGTTCCCAATCACGTCCCCAAGTCAAGCCCTAAAGGCAGACAAAGGGAAACAAAGGGAAGAAACCCCGCGTCAGCTATCCGAAAAACTACTGGACTTGTTCCAGGTTCCGTCCGAATGGAGGACGGAAAGTGAAGATCAACTTCTTCTCAGGCTGAAAGCCCGAGAAGGCGCGAAAATACGCCCTGAGAGCAGGATCTCTCAGAGCGCGGAAGCTCCAAAAGAGCCTCTGCTGTTTACACCCCCACGCACCATGCCAGAGAAGGCAAGGTCGCCAACTTCGGAGGAGGTCTCCGAGATAATGAGGAGGAGGCGAACTGAAATGAGGGAGTTCGCTGAGGAAGCCTTACGTAAAAATAAGGAGAAACCAGCGAACAGACCCCTCTATGAAAGGGAAGCACCCTCCGCAACGGCCTCGCCAAAACAAAGCAAGCGTGGAGTGTTCACTCCAAGAACCCATTCTGGAACTCCCAGAAGCGGAAATGTCAACTGGGGAGAGTCACTGCTCGCCCAACCAAACTTCCTCCTGGAAAACCAGGAATCGCGCATAATAAACGCGATAAACTCGATCCAGAAAAAGATCGAGGAAACGAACCATAATAGCACGGCTCGTCTAGAGATAACTCTAGAAAGAATGGCCAACGCAATCGACGCGTTGACAGAAAAAATCAGCGAACAAACAGATTTGCTGAAGGAAATAAACTCCTCACAAAAAAGTGAGGAAACAAATAAACACCCCTGGACCACGGTCCAGGACATAAATAGAACTCGTGAAAAATTCACGAAAAGAACCACCAGTGAAAGCACACTGGAATATCACCAGCGACTCGACAGAGACGCTAAGGAGATCCTTCTCCCAAGGATAGGAGAAGACGATGCCGAGAGAAGACATCGTTCAGAGATCAGAAGGAGAATTGGCACGTACCAAAGGTTCGGCCAAACATCCAATTATGACGGACCTCTCGAACAGAGAGGTAACGCATTCATACCCTCTCAAAACAATGAGAGAATACAAATACAACTTCAGGCGAATTCGCCTGAAACCAAAGAAATGCTGCGAGAAAGATTCCCCCCAGCAAAAACCCCCCCAAAGGAGAGATCTCCATTGGACAGCGACCCCGCGAAGGCAGGGGAGCAAGAAGAGTACCTGGAGAAATGGTACGAAAAGGCCATAAGAATGGCCGAAGTGAGAATACTCACTCCCTACCCAGAAGGAGTGAAGCCAGAAGCCCTAAAGAATGGGCCGGCATTCCCTGACAAGAAATGGTCAGGGGAGAACGACATGGAATCGTTCTGGCAGTGGTTCACAGAACTACTGGGATTCCTCGCCTCGCGAGGATGCAAAGGTCCCCAATTCGACGAAGTCCACCTGGACTGCTTGATTCGTGGATTAGGGGGACCCGCATTTGACCTCGGAATTAGACTCCGAGACGAAACTCTCCTCAGAGGAGACGAGGGCATGTTCCTCGAGGTTCTCAACATATTGATGAGAACCTTCATCAAAGCCTCCGCCGCGTTGAACGCGACAAAGAAATACCGCAACGTCAAATACGAAGCGGAAAAAGGCCTAAAACAGTTCTACTTAGAACTGTCAAAAGCAGCGTCCCAAATGGTGACGCCGCCAGACCAGGCGTCCTTTAACGCCAGGTTCTTAAACTACATTCCCCTCGAATGGAAGAGGGAAATGATTGCTCATGATAGAATCAGAGCAGACTTCTCCTCAAACGAGGAGATGTTAAAAGCAATATCTCGTGTAGACGAGATAATTGACGGGCTGAAGATGTCTTCAGCCTACAAATCAGGGTACTATACCCGAACAACCACCACAGCAACAACGAGCCGCGGCAAAGCCCTCCCGTCAGGAAAGAAAGCGGAAGAGCTGAAACCCAGATGGAAAGAGGATACATCCTCGAAAAACTCGAGGAAAACTGACCAAAAGTCAGTTCCAATTTGCGGCAAATGCGGCAAAATAGGGCAAACGAAAGATTGCCCAAGACACAATATAACGAGCGATGAAAAACCAAGGCGTATAGCTGCCATGGAAATCGCGAACTCAACAGATGAAGAGTCAAAAAGCTCATCAGATGAGAAACCAGAGAACAACTCTGGTAACTCCGAAGCATCAAGCTTCGAAGTGGAGGACCCATACGAAGGACCTCAATACTCACCTGACTCAGAGGGTGAGGAAGTCAACGTTGGGACCATAAGAATGGGCCCAATGTCAGTCGTCGACCACGATGACATAAATTATAAAATCAAACTGGCTGTAGCACACCAGTTAGAAAACACGGCAGACGAAAAAGTCGCCGAAGCCTTGGTGGAAGCACCAAGAAAAGACGCCTTGGGGAAATACACCAAAGTACCCAAGGAAAACAAGGACAAAGGGAAGAAGGACCAAAAGTCCATCGAAACCCAGTCCCCTTTATTCGATGCGAAATTCCGCATCTCAAAAGACGCGGGAAAATACCCCGTAAACAGACCGCTCTCAACAAAGAGAACGCTAACGGCTCACATAAAAATAGCAGGCATAAAAGCCTATGCGCTATTCGATAGTGGAGCCGAAACGGACGCCTTATCGCCGGACTTTGTCCGCGCGGTCCACATCCCAATCCTTCAACTGGAGAACCCAGTCGTCCTCCAAATGGGGACGAAAGGAACAAGATCACAGATCCTGTTCGGAACTAACGTGGACGTTGAGATCAACGGCCACGTAGAAAAACACTACTTCGATGTAATTAACATCGACAGGTACGACGCCATCTTCGGCGCCCCCTGGTTAAACAAAAACCAGGTAAGCTTAGACTTCCGGTCCCACAAAGTGAGAACGGCGAACAAGGGCAACATAGACACCCTTGGAATAAGCGAAGACCGTGTGACGAGATCACACGGAGGGAAAACTCGAGCAAGAGCCCGAGAACAACCAAAAAAGAAGCCCCCCTGACAGGGAGGCGGGACTGAAACACACCTCAGGGTAATCACAAGAAAATACCCTGAAGGTTGGCCCAATCCTAGTCCGGAAGGACTAGAACTTCCAGACGTACCACACCTGGAAGGTCTCTCCATGAACAACCCCGAGTTCGAAATACTCAGGGAGTGGTGGAGAGAAAAATTTGAAACCGTAATGGCGCCAGCGCCATTAGAAATGCCTCCCCTGAGGGAAGTGAACCATCGAATCCCGTTGAAGGATCCGAACAAGAAATTTCGGGAAAACACCCCGAGATGTCCCGCAGCACTGCAGGAAGCACTAGCGACCAAAATAGATCGCTATGTAAAAGCAGGATGGTGGTATCCCGCGAACAGCGAGCGAGCATGCCCGCTACTGTGCATCCGCAAAGCAGATGGATCTTTGCGCACGGTAATAGACGCGAGGAACCGTAACTCAAACACGATCCTCGACGTCACACCAATGCCAGACATGCGACTGATCCAGGAATCAGTTGCCAGAGCAACATACCGATCAAAGATCGATATGTCGGACGCGTACGAACAAATACGCGTGGATCCAGATGACGTCCATAGGACGACATTCTCCACGCCCCACGGGACGTACAACTCGAACACGATGCAGCAAGGAGACTGCAACGCTCCCTGCACCTTCCAGCGCGCACTGACCTGGGAACTACGAGGAGAAGTAGGCAGACGCCTACACGTCTGGTTCGACGATATATTCACCAGCACAAGCTCGGTGGAAAACCACAATAAAGCACTATTGTGGTTATTCACTCGCCTAAAAGGGGCGAAATTCTACATAAGCCGGAAAAAATTCCAGCCATTTGCCCCAATCCTAGACGTTCTAGGAAGCCGAGTGGACGAACAGGGCATCCACGCTCAAGCGGATAAAATGGAAAAAATCCGCAACTGGCGAGAGCCAGCAGACCACACAGGAGTCCTAAGATTCCTGGGAATGGTAGAATATCTATCGATATTCATGCCAAACGTCAGCGGTTACACAGGACCACTGCAAACAATCTGCTCAAACAAGCAGACATTCAGGTGGACACCACTCCACCAGAAATGCTTCGACGAAATCAAACGTCTAGCATGTAGGGCTCCGATCCTGAAGCCCGTCCAGTGGAACCCACCGGAAAGCCTCTCAGAAGAAGAGAGGACCAAACTCCACGTCTGGGTCATAACAGACGCATGCCCAGCGGGCATGGGTGCATTAATTGGACAAGGCGAAAGGTGGCAGACTTGCCGCCCGGCCGCATTCATGTCCAAAAAGTTCACCAACACACAACGTAGGTACTTCGCCTACGAGCTCGAGGCACTGGGTGTCCTCGAAGCGCTCATGAGATGGCAAGACGACCTCATGGGAGGCCGTGAATTCACAGTAATCACGGACCACAAAGCTTTGGAATATTTCAAAGCGAAAAACCACAACTCAGGAAGACACCTGAGATGGCAAGCCTTTTTCGCAAGCTTTAATTGCGAAATAAAATACGTGGAAGGCCACAAAAACAAAGTGGCAGATGCACTCTCAAGATACTACGACTCGTCAACGGACGAGGATCTGCATTTCGACGATTATGTGTCGGCGGACATCCACCTGGACAAAAATGCAGAAGATATCATTCCCGACAGAATCGAGGAATACGAAGAACTGCTACTAAGCAGTACCCTGAGTAAAAACTCAGAGAAAAAGAGACTCGCAGCGATACGCGCGAAAAACACCCTAGAGGAAGCTCTAGGGGGGAGCGATAACCTAGAGGAAACTCTAGGGGGGAGCGCCCAAAATCTGGAAGAAATCATAACTCCAGAAAAGAACCTTCGAAAACAATTCGAAGAAAAAGACCTCATTGAGGCAATAAAATCTGGATACTTGAAAAGCCAGATCCACCGGGAAATCCTAGAGAACCCGGGGAATTTCAAAAACTTCTCCATAAAAGACGGACTGATAACCCGACTTGGAGAAGGAGGAACGACCCAGATAGTAGTCCCGAAAGGAAACTACGAAAGGAAGTCCATTCGGGGAATAATCCTCGAGAGCATCCACGAAACACTTGGACATCTAGGATCCAAGAAAACAGTGGAAACCCTCCGTCGACACTTCTGGTGGAAGTCGATGAGAAAAGACACCCACAAGTTCTGCAGGTCTTGCGGAACTTGCCAAACAACCAAGAAAAGCACCAGGAGAAATCCTGGAATGCTTCACCCACTCCCGACCCCCGAGGCACCATGGTCATCAATAGCCATGGACTTCACAGGTCCATTCCCAACAAGCTTGGGATATGATTACCTCTGGGTAATCATCTGTAGGTTGACGTCCAACGTCCACCTAATTCCAATAAAAACAACAACGAACGCACTAGAACTAGCATTCGTATTTCTTCGTGAAGTTGTAAGACTCCACGGTCTACCACACTCGATCATATCAGATCGAGACTCGAAATTCACGTCAAAATTTTGGCGCGAACTACACCGAATACTCGGTGTACAGTTGAAATTCACAACTGCATTCCACCCGCAAGGCGACGGCCAAGCGGAAAGAATGATACAAAAAGTAGTACAAATACTACACGCGATGGTTAGACCAGACCAACGCGACTGGGCAGCGAAACTGTCGATGGCGGAATTCGCGATCAATGCGAGCTCGAACACATCGACAGGATTTGCCCCGTTCGAATTAATCTACGGCCATATGCCAAAAATGTGTCTAACAGCACCACTCTCGGACTACCCGGGAATAAACGACTTTGCTCAAAAAGCGAAGGAAAACCTCATGGCAGCACACGACGCAATAATACATAATCGCGCTGCTCAAACAATCCAGGCGAATAAGAAAAGACGCCTGGACCCGCCTTTGAAAAAAGGCGAGCTCGCATACTTATCCACAGATAAGCTGAACCTACCCAAAGGCAGGGCAGGAAAACTAAAGCCCCTATACATAGGGCCTTATGAAATCCTGGAAACATTTCCAGAAACGTCCAACTACGTCCTCAAGTTGCCACCACAACTTGAACAACGCGGAATCCACCCAAGATTCCATGTATCCCGGCTAGCACCTCACGAGCCGAATGACCAGGAAACCTTCCCAAATAGGGAAGTAAACATATTCTACGATTTCGGGGAAGACCCTGATCGCGAAGCAGTAGTTCGCGAAATCCTAAACCACGCGTGGGTTCACAACGAACTCTGGTTTAAGGTTAAATGGGAACTAGGGGACACCACATGGGAACCCCTAGGAAATTGCGACGACCTCGTCCACCTGGACGAGTACCTCACCTTACAAAATGTAAGGGAACCAGAAAAACTCCCTATCAAAGAAGACAGGGAACTCTCGGCATTATTACGCCCCCAAAAACGGAGGCGGAAGAAGTAAAGCCGAGGGACGATGGCCCACAGCCAAGAGCGTGGGAAAGTTCTGGGCGAGTAACTCGCCCGGACAGCCACACCATGTACAAGAAATCACATGGGCTAGGCAAGCAACTCGCCTAGACCACGTGAACCACAGGCTCACGTGCAAAAGAACACACAACCGCGGCGAATCCCACGCACACAAGAACGAAGACCCCTCCCACCGCCACGAGTAACATAACGACGAGATGTCGTTCTCTGGGGGAGGCAACCCTCGGTTCGATCCAAACAAACCGCCGGATATCGAAATACGACAACCCGGGGAGCAAGGCTCCCCGGAACAACAACAACACCAGGCGCAGATAAGCGCCATGGATTACACGACGCACGCAGCACAAATGAGTGCTGCGAACCATCAACCATCCGCGTTGCCAACAGGCATCGCACACCCCCAGCCTCCCCAAAGAGGCTTCCAACCATACGCGGTGCAAACTGCACCGATGGCGCAACAAGCGCCATTCCAGGGGCAGCATTTGCTGCTGCAGCCCCAGGCATACTCCCCAGGGAACTTCCCTGGCCAGATCAACCCCTGGTCTAGCCAATTCGGCCCAGGTCCAACAACGCCCCAGCCAAATGCAGGCTGGGAATCAGCCATCGCGTCAGCGGTAGCTGCTCAGACAGGTCAACTCCGTGAGGAGCTGAAAGAAATGAAGTCCCTCGTAGGAGGGAGACGAGGGAGCGACAGCGGCTCCTCGTCCAGACCG
This sequence comes from Cantharellus anzutake, assembly GCF_015039405.1. NCBI lineage: Eukaryota > Fungi > Basidiomycota > Agaricomycetes > Cantharellales > Hydnaceae > Cantharellus > Cantharellus anzutake. Next base: position 46,510 of record NW_024067212.1, read on the forward strand.
TCCAAGCGGGCACGGTCTAATAACTCGAGGGCGTCAGAAGACGCCTGCGACCATTGCGCCCACTGGAGGCGCGAATACAATAGAGCACGAAGAGATGCTGAGGGCATCTTTGACTCTCTGAAAGACGCAGAGAGAGAAGTCGATCTCCAAAAAAGGGAGATCGAATTACTGAAACGCGAGCTCAGAGAGGCACGCGCACTGGCAGACCTCGCTGCCAAACCCATCATGATGGGGGCCTCCCAGGTCAGGGGGAGGGGATACGGTTCCGGGCCTCATGAGGCGCGACCCCAAATGGGGACTAGCGCATCAAGGGGTGGGGCACCGACTATCCCGCCACCCCATGGGCAGGCGACCCTGTCCGGGTTGCATAAAGGCCCGCCCTCAGAGGGGCAAACCCATGTCGAGGGGAAGAGGGAGAGTGGTAGGCAACCGACGGCAGACCCTAAAACGGGGACCACTGCCAGAGGCGGCGGGCCACTGAGTACCTCAGCACCCTATGGGCAAGCCACCCTGCAGGGAAGTGTCCACATGCTATACGAGACCGCCGAACTCAACGAGTTCGGCAAAGTCGAAGCTCCAGTCGACATAACAATCGACCCCAACTTCCCCATGAGGAGAATAGTGGGGTCAGAAGCGGCGCATGACGCCGCATACGCTTGGTGGACAAGCGTGAGTGGGAAAGAATTCGTACACTGGTACGAACAGGCTGAAGCCGCCTTCAAAAGCGGCAAGGTACACAGAACCCTTCGCGAAAAAGCGAAGGAAACCGAGAAATACTTCTTGGGACTCCCGAGCATCGCAAGACTCGCGGAGGAATATAATTCCCCGGAGAACAAGGGAAAAATCTCCTGGGAAAGTCTAGGCAAAGCTGCCTACTTAAAGTCCCAGTTCAAACCACTCAGGACTCCTGAGGAACGTGCCGCAAGAACAGCGGAGCGGGAAGCGAAAGCTTCCAAATACCGGGAAAGAGACGCAAGTCTCCGAGCTGGACAACCAGCCCAACGACCATCCTTCCCCACGGGAAGAACGGTAAACCTACCGTACTCTACACCTGAGCCAAGCAGCTCAGGAACACAACAACCCGCTCCCACCCAGGGAGCACCCACTTCGTCGAGCCCACAGCCCGACAATGTAGCCCAGGCTACGTCATCGCATCCGACGCAGCAATCGGATGTCCAGATGAACAACCCGGAGGAAAACCCTCCTCCGGGGCAATGAATCCACCCTTGAGAGAAGGGAGAGTGACACGGTAATACGCCATCGAGGCGCCCGTGAAAACACCCCCCCCAACTCGAGGCCCCGCACACAATACTGTATGTGAGGAACCGCAAGTAACAATTGCGGAAATCTCCACTCCGCCAAAAGACCCACACCCACCACCGCTCGTGTGTAAACACCACTTACACATGAACCCTCACAGAACAAGTGAGGAACACCAAAGAAATACAACCTTTGGGTCGAAATCCATTTTCGACAAACTCCACCACTTCTTTCTTCTCTCCCTGCGATACCAATGTATCGCCGTTCACTTCAAAGTAACGGCCCACACTCATTCAAACCCCTTCTCTTCCTTTCACCAACATGTACAAAATCGCCCACTTTAAAGTGGCGACAACAGAAACACTCATTGATAATTCCAAACTCAATGTAAACCAACTATTAAAATTCTGTTTTTATTCACTATCAACTTTGTATGCGTCGCATATGCAACGCAAGGGGGGAGAATGTCAGGGCAATAGCCCCGAACCCCGAGTCACATGTAAACTAGATAGATATAGTCACGTGGACAAGCGGGAACCTCCGGGTAACCGCTTACACACCACCGTAAAATACATCATCTTGTATCACTTACGGCTTTGTGTGCTGAGCAACCCCAAAGACCTCACAGTATTTCCTTGCTTCGGAACAGTGGGGTTCTTCCTGCAGCGGATGAACAGATGTCAGACTCGTGGTCATCGTCCTTGCTTTGTAGGAGAACATAAAATGGGCACTTGATCCAGGACTTGTCCTGCAAGTTATGGACCGTGTCTATTTTGGAATGAGGTCTATCTGCTGCACTACCTTCTGTCATGGGAAGGGTAGGTCGAACGAATACAGGATCAGGGATGTGATAAGAGCAGGCAGTGGGAACAGCAGGATTCATAATCCAACATTCGAAATCCGTCACACGATAATGCGCAATGAGATCACCCGAGTCTGTCGACCAGGTGAAAGCACTGAGGCCATCGAAAGCCCCGATATAATGTGCTCCCGGAGAAAACCCAAGTGTGCGACGGTGAGGAGTAGTAAGCCTGTCATGGCGAGGAGAATCATCTGCTTGGGAAGGAGGAGAAGCGAGGAGCTGCATGTGCGGGTTGTCCAGAATGGATATGAGAGTCATGTTGTCATACCACGAGTTATCAGTATTCCATGGGACCCGTATGATAAACAATCCATTATCTGATACTCGAGTTACAGCAGGAAGGGGACCGTTGGGAAGAGTACCGAGATTAATGGGGGTCATATCATGGCTAAGGATGGTGACGTTCCCCTCATTGTCCTCGGCAGCAACTCGGTGCCTACCATGGACAAATTCGATCCAGATTGGGTGGTTGGGTGGATCGAGGTGGAATCGGGAAATTGTGTGTTGAAGGTTGATATCAGCAAGCTCGATGACACCACTACCAATACCAAGAGCTATCTGATGACCATCGGGGGAGAGTGCTGCACATGTCACAATGCCGTTACGAACATCAGGGTCGTTGAATTGGGCATCATAATCAACCTCAACAACCGGACTGTGACTATTGGCCTTCTTTGACAATTTAGGTTGCTTCACCTCCATGACCATTCGAGCATTGAGTAAATCCTCACTCAATGGGATTCTGTGCCCGGAAAACTCGCCAGAAATGGTGAAGATCTGGATCGGATCAGTGAGGTGGCCGTACAATTTGTACAAAGGTGATGAGGATGGGGTGAAAGGAAGAGTTGATCGATAGAGATGCCATGGTGACAAGGAAATCACATTCCGATAAAACACAAATTGCTTTTCTTGAGCTTCTCTCAAAAGTTTGAATGAATCGCAATTCTGTTAAAAATGACATCATATTAAAACAATCGCGATACAATGATTTTATTCACCTTGAGTTCATCAAATCCATCAGGGAATTCCTTGCGCGGTTCACGGAGTGGCACCAGGTGCATAAATGTAACCAGGTTTCGCGTGAGGAATGTATTAAACTCGTTCTGCAAATTGGACTCTTGTGCAAAGAGTTGTGAGGGGTCTAAGTGGTCTAATAAGTATATATGAGTATATCGAAGATGATGAGGGAGATGACGTTTTCTCTCCGAAAAATCTTCCCATTTCTGCTTGTCTCCTAAAGGGAGAATGACAGGCAACCCAAATGCATCCTGCTCACAACTCTTATTGAAAAATCGGAGGAGTGGCAGTCCGATAAAATACTTGTTCGCATCCTTGATAAAGAATACTTGGTCATTCTCACTACCAATCGAGTCCCCCGTTATAAACTCTTTCATGGTTGCATGATAGAATTTGACGCCCTGCATTTCCTGGGAGGAACTTTCTGGAGGAACGTCCAAAAAACGTTCCAGGCCACTTCTTGAGGAAAGATCGACAATTGAGCGAATTGGCTCCAATATGGCTAGAACCTCTCCCTCGGCAATTCCTGACAGCTGCGATATAAAAAACACACTGAGTGGCTTGAATGCCGCATTGATTGTGGCAACCACTTGGCGATACTTCTCCGCTATATGTTTACGGACTCCAGATGAGCCGACCATGTAGGCACGGCGAAGCACACGCAGGTACTCTAAATTGACATCAACAGGGACTTCGGTGAGATCACGAAAGTATTCGAACTCGGATTGAAGAGTTGCACCACGATGAGTTTGAAGGCAGACATCCCGGACCCGGATTGAAGCGATAATCGGCAACCCACGACATGCTGAGACAAACGCATCAAGTTCTTCTTTTGATGGTTTCCAGGAAGAGTCATCGATGCAATCCCGAAGGCCTTCCTCCACCATGCGGTGGACAGTGTGGAACTTCTCTTCCTCGGCGACAATGTCTACGTCTTCACAGGGTATGATAAAACCCTGAGCTCGAGCTTTAACCCAAGCTGACACAACAGATGACTCTGGCCGACAGCTGACTAACACGGCAAATGCGGCAGGCAGTTCATCAAGGATAAGTACTAGCTTCATTAGGGACGTAAGTTCCTCCTGAGTCCCACACTCATCTAGTCCGTCCAAGATGATGACGAAGCGCTCCTCACCCAAAGATAAGAGTTTGTGCATGGGATCAATAATCCAAGCTCTCATTTGCTTCTCCAGAGTGGAGCCAAGAACACCCTTCAATGATGAAGACTGTCGGAGTCGACTGACAAGAAGACCCTCGTACTCGGTGTTAAACATGGCAAGCTGATGTGCAAGAGTAGAGGGAAAGTGTTCAATTGAAGCAAGTCCTGCGCCCTTCCGATTCTTGTCCCAGAAGAAAGATGCTGCCAAGCGACCCTGTTCGTAAAGAGTCGATGCGACACTCATTGATATAGCAGTCTTTCCGGTTCCCGGAGAGCCGCGAAGCCAGACAAACCGGAGTTCCCGTTTCTCCAAGTGATTGAGTATTGATTCCTGAATCCGGACACAGGTGTTTTCCAGGCATTCCGACTTGCTTTCCACGGCAGAGTATTCCGCCTTTGCTTTGTAGAGTTTCGAGAGCTCACCTGAAATATCATCAAATTCCAAGCAGCGAAATCAGGGAACAACAACGAACGGTCTACCGATGACTGAATTGTGTGGAGGAGATTTAGAGTTGTCGCGGCGGTCTATGCAGTATACCCAAGTCATTCATCGGACAATCTGAACGCTGACGAAACAAACCGTGAAACGGGAGACAGCATCGCTGACACAGAACTTCACGGCATTTATTTCCTGGGATATCTCAGTCGCCAGGATTACCCTCTTGGCAAGTTTTTGATGCTTGAGTGCCTCAATTTGCTTCAATTGTTGCTTTAGAGCTCTGTGGCTGAGAGTTGAGATTTGGACGACGACCGAAGTAAATGTACACACAAGTTAAATTGTTGAATCAAATCACCTATTTCGGGAGGAACCTGGCCAGTCCACAACAGGAGTGGCCTGAAGATCGTTTCATGAGCCTTTCGAACTTCATCGTCTAATCCCTTCAGATTTTCGTCGTTGTTGTCGATCGTCTGCATGAAAACATAGAGGTTATATCATTAGATCGGAAAATCGAAATGCCCTGCGAACCTCGTAAACTTGGAGCCAGGTCAGGAGTATACTTGGTATCTGATCGAGGTTTGGAATGGGGACGAATTTAAGAGCAGAGGTGGCAGTTTGGAGGACGAGCCTCGTGGCGGCGATGATTGTTTTCTTTCTGTCACCAGCAGGGACGGCTGAAGATGGCGACGTTTGATCCATTGACAATGGAATATCTGGGTCTGCGCCTGTGAGTCCCGGTTGTGTGGTGGGGCTCTCAGTGTTGCCGTGGATGGTGCGCTCGTTGGGTATCGTGTGAGAGGTATCGATGGCCAGAATGTGAGATGGCGATGGACCAGGGGATGGCGGATTGGGCCTGGAGGGGTCAGATTGACGGGGATAAGAAGACTTCGATTGGTCGATATGAGTGGGATCGGGACTGGGACTTCTGCTGAACCGCTCAGCTATAGCGTGCCAAACAGACCTCCGCTGCTTCCGGCCTCGAGAACTGCCAGCAGTTGACGAAGTAGGGGGCTGAAGACGAGATCCATCAGATCCATCACGATCTTTGTTAGTGGTTGCATCATTTGCAGTGGGGGAAGGAGTGATCTGGAGGTTGGGAGCAGGAGTCGAGGGTTGCGGTGGACCGCCGGGACGCTTGGAAGAATGCCGTCTCTCGGAAAACCGAAAGAACCCAGATCGGCTAGACATCGTGCGTTAGCAATCGCTGAGGGGGTCCTGACCAGATGGGACACCCACGACGAATAAGGCAGTATCCCAGCCTCTTTACCAAAGCAGGATGGTGAATACAAAATGCCATTGTGGAGCTAAAGCCGGGACGTACGCCACGCTACTCAAATCATTCGGCTCGATAACAAAGCCAAAAAAGATCTACCTGTGTTTACTACGTGCCTTCGGACATTTTGCTAATGATATTTAGCAAGGAAATCTGCTTCTCAGTTGGGAGTCCTTTAATTGATTAGAGCTACGTTCCTTTTTCGGTTGGGCGCTTAAATAAAGCTGAAGGCCGATGAGAATTCCGTTGTTGTCGCGTTCCTTTCTTTCCTCCGCGCCGTCAGAACTGAGCACGACCATCGCTAGTCCTCCAGCAAACCAAGGGAGTACTGTCCAGATGTTCAGGGTGAATAGGTGAATACAAAGTCCAGGAAACCCGTCCACTTGCCTTCAGCATTTTATGGCGTGGAAATCGACTTCTAAGTTATTGGTGGTTGTTTGTCTTCGGAACCTGATTGACTGCACACACGGACATCAGTCTCGTCCGGCTTCCTGTCATTCTCTAGCAACGTACCCCACCTCGGTAATTTCAGTGCTCTGTAGCCTGCCAGAATCTGTCGCAATGTCATCTTCTTCGTGAGGGGGCCTAGGATCTCGATGTTGTGCTATGTGCTGGATGTCTTCGCGCGATCATGACACAAATTCGGACAAATTTTCAACAGTGATTACTTCGCAGTGTTCGGTGACCGATGCATAAAAACTTTCAGTCATGCGCTTCAAAATTGCCATCGGGCTATGACCCCTCGAAAGGTCGTCACATCCGCGCACCATGATCAACTTCTTTGCCAGCTCCTTGCCTTCCTAGTATTCATGTTCTGTCGAACCCCCCTAAGTCTCCCAGACATGTGGAGTACTGCTCTTCCGGCCTCTCTACCCTGATGCTCCGAGATAGCATCATCAAAAAGCTACCGTTCGACGCGGAAAACATTCACTCGGACGCCACCTACTCAAACGCACCTACCGATGGCTAGAAACATGATTCATCTTCTCCCATTTCTGTTAAACCCGCAACTCTAGGTTCGAAAGAGAGTATTCCTGATACTAGTTACTGTTGTCTCTGGATTTGCCTCGGGCCCCGAGCATAGTCAGCGGGATGACGAAGGAATTTGAGCTTCGAGGAGGGGCACATGAAACTCGATAATGCTAACGAACAGCCAGCCCATTTACGCTCACGAAACCGTAAGTGTGCAGATCTTCGAGGACATTCTGGACCATGTTCTTCGCGTCAGTAGCACCCTTGATCCCCAGAACGATGAAACCGTCACCAATCTCACATACTGGATTTCACACTTGAGGTTGCAGTGAGCGCCAAATTTGGCATCTCATCCACTCTTTCTCCGTTTCTCCGAGTGCGGCGGCGTGTTATCCTGGATGCAGCGAAATCCACAAGCCATGTGCCTACGGAAAACTCTTCGACTTTTTGATGGAAAACGATGGCTGGGAGGAGAGATTCAAGCCGTTGATTTCTCAACGGATTGTTCCCGATCCAGCTCAGCATCATTGACTCGATTGAACCCACCATCACCCATCCCCCGGACTCGAGCCCAACTTTTGTTACCGTGAATTCTAGCCTTATTCTTCGTCGTCCCAATCCCGCCTACAATTATCATCATCTCTTCCATCCCTCAACTTCGCCCTCCAACACCAACATCCATTTCATCTTTCCCAGTTTTGAAAACACTCGAACTAACACTGACATCATTGCGGGCAAGATTCGACATATTACAAGGAATTACTTGCGCCACGAGCGCTGGACTGCTCATCTTTGTGGCGTTAGTCGAGCTTGTTGCGGGGCAATCTAGATGTGGCACTGAGCTTCAGCGCGGGAGTGCTAGGAAACAATTTGACTGCTGCTTTTGTTGTTGGGCGTATAGGAATGGGGAACTTTCACCTTCATCGTTAGACGTCGAGATTACCTACCGCCTTCCCCTGATTCGCTTTCAATCCCAATCACGAGCCAGATGTGTTGGGAGTACTTGTTATTACAACCTTTCCGCACTATTTTATACATTACAGCCGTTTGCAGAAAAATCTGCCGTTTTGAATTTATCGGGTATGTGATCCTGGTCATTCACCTTCCTAAAAAAGTTGGAAGGATCAGGTTCAACGAAATAGAATTTCCTTATTTGAGGGAAACCCCAATGATACCCCCTAAATGTATATAGAATTAGAAGCGCCTGAGCGCGTTCACAACAATTGTCCATCCAGTCATTATGGGGAAACACCTTGAGCCTGGTGCAAAGGATATTATCGTCTTTATGTCCTCAAAAATGAATTCAAGCAAGATTGCTTACTTCTCAGGAGTGTCTGAACGTACTGTTCGGCAGATACTTGCCACTCCACACCAGCACCACCAACACCGAGAAGAAACCCGAGGGCGGCATCGGATGCTCAGTGTCCACGCGGTAAATGTACATAATCTGAAGGCCGGCACTGTGCGGGATATTTTAACTCATAGTTCCGAAGTTTCTAGACAGCCTTGTTGAGCAGAAGCCCGACTTATACTTGGATGAACTACAAGCTGCACTCAAAAATGAACTTGAGATTGAAACAAGTATCCATACAATTCGTAGAGAGCTATGCAGGCGCGGTCTCACTAGGAAGAAGGTTGGGCTTCCCCGCTATCTTTTGCAGTCATGGCGCTGACTTGTTCACCAGCTTCAGAAACCAGCAGCTGAGCGCAACGAACAACTGCGAGCTGATTTCAGGAGACATATGGAGACAACTTACCATGCAAACCAACTGATCTTTGTGGATGAGACAGGGGTTAACCGCAAAACATCCTCGCGTGCATATGGCTGGGCACCATCTGGAGAGAGGGCTCGGCGACGCGACTTCTTTGTCCGTGGCACCAAGTTTGTACCAGAATCTATTCGGCAACTTTGGTACTAAACTTCTATTCCTTAGATATTCTGTTCTTCCTGCGATGTCAATGGATGGAATTGTTCACGTTGATATTCAGAAAGATGCATATACCGCAGAATCATTCAATAACTTCATTGCCTCAGTCCTCATTCACATGAACCCATACCCCCAGCCCTTATCTGTTCTTGTCATGGACAATGCCTCCATTCATAAATCCGAAGTCCTAGCGGAAATGTGCCATGAGCGGTGTGTCCAAATTTCAGTCCGGATAGGTTTGATACTAATGGTATTGCAGAGACGTTAGACTCGAGTTTCTCCCCCATACTCCCCTGACTTCAACCCAATAGAATTAGGATTTTCGTCCATTAAGCAATGGCTCCGGAGGAATCGAGAATATGTTGATAATGAATTTTCTTCCGGTGAACATTACCGAGCAACAGACCTGCTCTTGAGAGCAGTGTTCTCTGTAACAAGTCACCAAGCACGCGGATGGTTCAGGCATGCTGGCTACCTCTAGTGTTGGGGCAACCTTGTTTTGTTTTCTGTATATACAGCACTATAGTCTGAGTAGAAACTTGTATGGTACGGAGTGATTGGGTTCAAAAAAAAAAAGAGACTGCTGTTTCAAACTTCACTCTTCACTATGTACGTCATCAAATCCCAATCTAGATTCAGAATCAACCTGTACATCCGAAGAGCCAGAATCTGAGGATATTTCGATGACTGAAATAGAGGTCGGCAAGTTTATACAGGTGGCAAGTCGCCACTTTTGGATCCGCAAGTTTTTTGGTGTTTGAGGAATGCTTCTAAACTGCGAGGTCAAGGCAGCCAAGGTTGAAGCATGCTTGATTGGAGTCAGAGAACGGTCCAAAAATGAAGGTTGTATCTTCTCCGGAGTGCGCGGGACAAGAACTACAGGTACTTTTGAGGTTGAGACTTGCTTGACAGGAGTCGGAGAAAGGTCCAAAATAAATGGTTGTGTCTTCTCCGGAGTGCATGGGACAAGAGGCTTCCAGCGCTTAGCTGGGATTGGGGACAGAGGGGGAGTGTTGGCTGAGCGCGAGCGCTTCCGGGTGTGATGGTCATTTTTTTGGCGTTTGAGAAGCAAGGCACTAAACAAATGACTATTGGGTGGTTGGGTGAATGAGACTCCCTTGACACCATCAGTCTATGACACCATTCAGGCTGAGTGAGAGGAAGCGTGAGTGAAGAACTAAACAAGCATACCATCGCCTTTGCCCAGACAGCAATTGCCTCCTTGTCCAAATGCAAATGACGGAATTCCACATCAGGGTGGCGATAGCAATGTTTAAAGCATCCATTGCACCAGAGCTTCTTGCAAAGTTCCTCATATATTACATGACGCGCAGAAGCAGTTGTGGTGGCTGTGGCTGTGCTCCGTTTTTTGATCGCAACGACTCGAACTTCCTTCCTGACTGCATCCTGGATTCACAAAGTTGTTGTTATTGTTATCATAGTGCAATGAAACACAAACCTTATTGATAATGCGTAATTTTTTGGTCTTGTATGCTCGGGACTGAATTTCGCGTTGAGCCTCAATCGCACGGGTAAAATCCTCTATATTGTTAATACGTGTCCAGATCGATTCCTTTTCATCAGAGAGACGATAACCAATGCGATGGGCAGCAAGGTCCACCTCCATCCTACTTAAAATCTCGTGAAGAACTTCTTCGGGTGGTCGAGATTTTGAATCAACAAAGAATACAGTCTCATCCTCCTTCTTGGGATCCATTGTGTTCAGAGTGAACTGGTACTCAAAATCTATGCAGTATAAAGTTGCCCAAAGTAAGATTAAGAAAGACGTAGTAAGACGCTGAAACATACCTTTTGTTCCCTTCTCATTTGGCTTTTCCTTCTCCTTCCCGTTTAGCTTGCTATGCTCGGTGGCAACTCGTGGCACCTGGGATGACACTGCCAGGGGGGCTGACACGGGGATATGGATCCTATATGGTGGCACAGGGTTGAACACCGCGATAGGGCCCAATTGACCAGGATAGACGGGAAGATCACTTTGGGTCGACAGCATTTGCACAGGCAGAGGCAGAGGCAACGGGTTCAGAGTGGGTTGGGGTTGAGAGGAATAGGGAGGTTGCCCATCACGCTTATCATCATTGTTGACATATAAATTCTCACCGGGGTTGAACGACATATTAAGCCGGAGAGTTTGAGTAAAGCGCGCAACGTTTCAGTCCTTCCCCCTGTTCCAGGTGTCCTATATATGGCGCTAGGTGCCCAATATAAAGAATGACCAATCAACAGGCAACCCCTGCTGCTGTCATCGCTGTACCACGCGGCCAAATCACAGGCGCTCATTTGGTATGCCAACAAACAAACAATGAGCACTTGACCCAACAAGAATGCCGGCCCTGAAGTTGGCGTACCTTGCCCATGACCTGTCAGATGGCTTGTTGAGTCACGATTTGGTTGATGTGATAGACAGTTGGGTCGGAATTGCGTCAGCAGCATGTTCCGTGCATCCGGTGAGTGGGTACAATAGATCCGCAGACTTTGACTATGCTATGCCGGCAGGTGTATGTTCCAAGGATAGGCCGTGAGCAGTGGAGGAGCAATAGTGCCACTCAGCAGAGTATGGAGTACATTGGTTTTGACAGCAAGCCTCACTTCGCAAGTCATTGCGTGATGGCCACGTGATTTTGTATATATTGTGGTGCCCAAACTGAGGTTGGACCCCGGCGCTAAGCCGACTATCCGCATAAGGAAATCCTATTTCGTTGAACCTGATCCTTCCAACTCTTTTAGGAAGGTGAATGACCAGGATCACATACCCGATAAATTCAAAACGGCAGATTTTTCTGCAAACGGCTGTAATAGTAATGACGCCGTGTCATGCGAGCTGCTGGGGTACATGTGTTTGAACGAAATGGGACTTCAAGGGGGCATCCGCCGATCCTTGGAACTGGAAGAAAGAAAAGAGAAGAGAACCACAGCAGTCAGGATTCCCATGTAGTCCCCTACCGTGGTACTAACCAACCGGCACTTGGCTTGACTTCGCAGATCAGACGGGATGCGGTACTTTCCAAGTCCTATGGCCGTGGATGGCCGAAGTAGACCCAAAGTTCCTCTATAGGATTAATTGGGTCGCGGGATGTTCACAACCCATCAACCCATCAAGATCCTACCGCAAAACCAGGCCCCAGTACCCTATGCGAGCTATGTTGTTGCATCCAGATCCTTATTCGGGGTGGTGCTTCGCTGTTCGACTTGAGAGCTAGAAAATGTTGTTCCCCCTTTACTACTAATAATCCATTATCATTAATATCAAGCGCACCGATGTACAAATCGGAGGACAATATATACTACTTTCGATGACCATTGGGGCCGTCATCCGGTCTTGGAGCAGAAGTCGAGTCCCATCCTCGCTGGATCGGAGGTGATAGAGATTCGTAATTTGTAGCATCAAGCGGCACTCGAACACCATACGAGGCTCCTAGATGGTTGACACAACCCCCTTGAAGTGAACGGGCAGGTACCGTATGGAGATAGTGGGACTCTGTTCTGTCGTCAAACCATATTGGTGGCCCCACCCTTATGTTTCCCATCCAGAGCAGTGGGGTTCTCCCGACAATAGACAAATATACGCCGAGGTCTTCGTGCGTGCTTGGTGGGACGCATCTGAGTCGTGCATCCGGTTCGGAGAGGTGCATGTTTGCTGTATTACCAGGGAAGATTGAGTCGAGAGTCATAACCCCAAGAACAACGGTGTAACACGCAATGAGCTCGCGCGACTCTGTCGACTAAGTAAAAGCGCTGGCTCCATCGAAAGGGCCAAAATGCCGTGCTCCGGGAGGGACCCAAGCACACGACGACAAGGAATGGCAAGCAAAGAACCCGGTGGAAGGATGGAGTGGAAGGGACAGAGGGAGAGAGGAGGACCTGAATGCACGGGCCATCGGTATGTTGTTGTACCAAGGCCCCTGATATCGGACATTTGAGAGAGTACCAAGACTCACGAGGACCATACCATCGCTAAGGGTGACAACGACCGTGGACATCCTAGATGACTTAAGTAACCAATGTCGAAAACGATTGGCCGGCCTTGGGAGTCCCATCCTTGCTGGATGGGAGGCGATAGAGATTCGTGGCATCAAAGGGCGCTCGATCACCGTACCAAGCTCTCAGACGGTTGACGCCACGCACCCTAGGATCACATTTACCACGGGCGGCCAGAGAATTCTGTTCTGCAATTGGACTATATTGGTAGCTCCTCAGCTACGTTCCCGGTGCACAATAGCGGGATTCTCCCGGCAACAGGTGAATAGATGCCAAGGTCTTCATGCATGCTTGATCTAGGACCTATCCGAGTCGAGCTTCGCGTCCACTTTGGAATAATGCATGTCTGTCGTGTCGCCTTCAGCCAGGGGAGGAGTGAGTTGGGTGGGTACGAGATCGGGAATATATGAGATATAAGCAAGGGATGGGATTCATAATCCAAGAAACGGAACTCGCAACACGACGACGCGCAACCGACTCTGTAAACTAGGAGAAAATCCAACCCAAGCATGCGGCGATGAAGGATGGCTAACAAAGAATTTGGGCAGAAGGAAGGAATGGAATTCCAAGCTCAGAAGGAGAAGTGAGGAGTCGCGGGTTGTCTGAAGCCAATGTAAGCGTTATTATGTCGTACCAAGGTTAATCTTCCGCGCGTGGGACTCGCACGACAAATATCCATTATCCGACGCTAGAGTTCCGGTAGGGAGGGGGCCAGTGGGCCAGCCATGGCTAAGGACTGACGTTTCCCTCGTTATCCTCGGTAACGATACAGTGGAAAATTCAATGGGGCAGGGTAATTGGGTGGAACGAGTTGGAATCGGGAAATAGTGCGCTGATGGTCGATGTCGGTGAGCTCAATGATACCATTACCAAAACCGAGAGCTACATAACGACCATCGGGGGAGAAGTACCACACATGTCACAACACCATTGCGAACATCGAGATCATTGAATTGGGCATCGTAATTAGTCGCCTCAACACCCCATCTATCAACCTTCTTTTGGCGACTTTGCTTCCATGACCGTTCGAGCATTGAGTAAACTCTTACTCAACGGAATTGTGTGTCCAGAACAATCGCCGGGAATGGTGAAGACCCGGACAGACGGCCGTATAGTTGTTCGTAAAAAGGTGATGATGGGTTGAAAGGAAACCGCGATCGATAAACATTCGATAGTTGAAGATCACTGTTCCGAAAATGGAATTATGCGCGATTCTTGTTGAGCTTCTCTCGGAGCTTGAATGAATCGCAATTCTATCAGAAAATAACACCACATCCTTAAAACACGCGCGATGGCAATATGTTTCACTCACATATCAGAATGGATGAAATTTCACTGGTATCGAACCGAGCCAGGAGCATTGTCACCCAGGAAGCCACAAAACAGGAATAGTGGGCAGCCCAAGTACGTCCGGCTCACCGTTGTCGAGAAATGGAAGGTGCGTGCCGGAGTCAGAGGAAATACCCCTTCACATCGTTGAAAAAGAATACTCTATTTTCAATTGAGTTATGGCTTCATCGTTGCGTGATAGTACGTGACGCCCCTTCGCCTTTCCTAAGGAACGTTCCGGGTGGCTTGTTGGGGAACGATCAACAAGTGAGCTAATTGGTCCCAACATCGCCATGACCTCCCCCTCGGCTATTATCTCTCATATAACAATCCCTGGGAACGAACCATAGATCTCACTGCGTCATTCACACCCAGTGGAACTCCTCCGGGCGTCCATTCTTAATCCGTTCATTGCCTCACCGCCTCTATCCACTTTACGGGCCGCATTTTCACCCCAGACCTCAGCACCCAGGCCACCCTCCGCCTCCGCGTATGCGAGGTAGCACCAAGTCGTGCCGCCCAGCGGTGCAGGTCTGGTTCTTCTTGCGTGAGTTCCGAGCCAAGTGTCTCCACGATGAGGGGCACACGAGGCGTTCGAATTGGTGACGGAGGCGTCCCGCTTCCATGGAAGAGACGTAGGGAAGATCGCGGATCGGAGGGCCTGAGAGGAACAACATATTGTTTATAACGCCTTCAACGAATTGAGATCTAAACTCGAGTTTTGGAAGAGCCGTGAACAACGAAAGTGTCGAAATGACAACACACGTCCTGAAACCGTTTCTTGGACTTGCCAAAGAGGAGACATTCGTACTGGAATTGGAAACTGCCTCAACAAATGAGAGGTGCTACTCTGGGATGAGGTACTTGAACTCGATCTGATATGTGGCGACTTCCCCAAGGAGTACTGTTACTCACGAATACGTTGTGTGATTGCTGATGTGATAAGTTGGTCAGCGGCACCAGAGAATACAGATACTAGGTGCCTCAACACGCCGGTGGGTCATAGCTATGGTAAGGGAGGCCTGAAGCCAATTCGAACGTGGAAAGCAGGGCCTCTCCGAGCTGAGATTGGATGTTGGTGATAGCTTTCCACCGACTTGTTCAATACATACTTCGTTGGCATTTTCCAAGAGTACCAAAGTCGCCCGACAATCCATAGGGGGACAGAAACCCGCCTAGGTAGGGAATGATCATTTCGAAGAAAGGGATTTCGCTAGTCTAAGTTGGAAGAGATAGATTACACCCTTAGTAATTCGCAAATCTACAACGGTTCCGACCCACGCGGTCTCTGAAGGTCCGCTTGGTGACATGCTTCATCGTGCTCTTCAGAGTTTTCATGAAAAGCGGAGTGCTCAGGGAATCAGATCATCCATTGAAATTCTGGATGCTGTTGGCAGGGGCTCATCGTATCCGAAAGAAGTATTCTCGTAACCGTGCCACCAGAGAATGATTATTCCATACATACTTGCAGAGGAAATTATGAGGTGGACCAAGTTTAGGCCGCGGTGAGGTCTGAGGCATTTAAGTGGACGGGAAGCAATTTGCCATCAAATGGGGTTGGTAGCCACGAAATGTGGCAGGAGAGTGCCAAGAAAAAACAGCAAACAGAGAGGGACCAGAAGGGATGATTCTTGGTGTAAGTTGATTGCGCGTTGCAAAAACGAGGGACAGGACTCTGAGCGAGCCTGTTAATGGGGAAAGAACAAGGCCCCGATGCTCTAAGGAAACGTTACTTACGTGCACCACCGTAATGTAAAAGTCGGAAGGACAAAGACTTCGGGATCGAGCGCCCCGGAAGCAATGGTTCACACGCAGCGTTCAGGTCAAAGATCAGTGGACTCGTTTTGAGCCCTCACTGCTACAAATGATCGTTCTATTGAGGCTGCTTTAGCCTAGTTAGCCAGAAGCCCACCCGCGCAGTCGCGAACCCCGGAAATTTATTATCCCACCTCAAACAATTGCTGGCAGCATACGTCCGAAAGAATGACACCTACCATATTTCCGCTGTGCAGATAGATGTTGTTTGGCTCTCCCTCTCTGTTCCTTACTCTCAAAAATCCGCAAGCTTCAGCGGACGTGGAAAGGGTCCGATATCTGGGAATATTCCTGAACCCCAGGCCATTTTACTCTACAGATATTCAGATATACTTTCACAATTGCCATCATAGGTTGAAACGATTGAGTGGACCTACACTCTCTACAGAATGGGTTCCCTTGTACGGTGATTCGTGAGCATGCATTACTTGTAGCATGTTATCAATGCCCTTCCAGTTGCAGATATTGGACCCACCTTCTATTAAATTATTCTAGATCGTGCAGATGTGTTGTTCTGTAGGTAGGGTTGTGGGGATAGGATGGATCAATCCCCCAGGCTGATGCTGGTACGTCGAGGATCCTAATGTGTCATGGTCGGAACACAATAAACAGTTGGATGAAAAATTACTCTTTCCTGGCATGCGTGATTCTGGAACGAAGTCATTGAGAACTGCAAGCGTGGGTGGGAGGGCTGAAGCTCGGATAACAATACCTATCCCATGTCTTTGTGCATAGGTCTTGGGATTAATTCGAATGCAGCACAAATTCTCTTTGGATTTTCAACTTTCGCTGGCCACAGGTTTCGGCGCAATCAGGCCCAGACGGGACAGGGGGACATAACAAGGTACTCTTCGAGCCTCATAAGTTCATCGGCTAAGTCGGGACAGGGTTACCCTTGCGTTGGCTCGATCTACTCAACGTGACGCAAAGACTGTCACTTTGTTGTCGAACTAAACACTTGCACACACATATATTATACAACGAAGGTCTTTTATCACACTACGTGCAGCTGAGGATGAACGCCGGGCGAAACGATGGAACTGGCAGAAGAAATTTTGTGTTGGCCAAGGTTGCGTCAAATTGACAGACACCGTCATTCTGATGCGGAGTGAAAGCGAATCAACGGACTATGCAAAGGGCAAAATCACAAAGTCTCTGGTTACAACGCTGAGCATTCATTTTATCCAACCCGGGACTAAACGACAGTGCAAGGGAGGAATGGTGATAGATCTGTTGAAGTTTCTGCACTCTAGGGAAAGGGTGCTTCGTTTGAGGGAAGTCCAAAAAAATGGAAGGGCGACCTAGCAAAACTTCGTGATCCCCCCTCTGACAGGGGATAGAATGCGCAAGGCAAATAGGAAGATATTGCAATTGACCGCGAACATCCTAAACGACTTGGCTAAGATCAACAACAATCGGAGCTGTCTGCTGGCCTTGGAGAAGGATTCGAGTCCCATCTTTGCTGGACCGAGGACTGTACAGAATGGTAGGATCAAATGGCACTCGATCACCATACCAAGCGCCCAGACCTTTGGCACCAGAAAAAACAACTGGTTGATACTCCTTGGGAATAATGAATTCTAATTTGCCATTGAAGAACACTGGTATCCCTTGGCGTTTTCCATTGATTCCGAACAGTGGAGTTCTTCCGGCGCCGGACGAATGAAAGTTAAGCCTCAGCAACTGTGTCAACCTCTTACTTGGCAAGAGAACATAAAATGGGCATTTGATCCAGGACTCGTCCAAGTTATGCCCCGCATCTGTTTCGGAATGATGTATATCTGCTGTGCCACCTTCTGTCAAGGAAAGTGTAAGTTGAGTGGATATAGGATCGGGGATGCGATAAGAGCAGGCAGGGGGAACAGTGGGATTCATAATCCAAAAATGGAAATCCGTCACACGATAATGCGCAATGAGCTCATCCGAGTCTGTCGACCAGGTGAAAGCGCTGAGGCCATCGAAAGCCCCGATATAGCGTGCTCCTGGAGAAAACCCGAGCGTGCGACGGTGAGGAATAGCAAGCGTGTCACGGCGGGGAGAATCATCTGCTTGGGAAGGAGGAGAAGCGAGGAGTTGCATGTGCGGGTTGTCCAGAATGGATACGAGAGTCATGTTGTCGTACCACGAGTTATCAGTGTTGCATGGGACTCGTATGATAAACAATCCGTTATCTGATACTCGAGTTACAGCAGGAACAGGATTGTTGGGAAGAGTACCAAGATTAATGGGGGTCATATCGTGGCTAAGGATGGTGACGTTCCCCTCATTGTCCTCGGCAGCAACTCGGTGGCTGCCATGGACAAATTCGATCCAGATGGGATGGTTGGGTGGATCGAGCTGGAAACGGGAAATCGTGTGCTGATGGTCGATATCAGCAAGTTCGATGACACCACTGCCAAAACCAAGAGCTACATGGCGACCATCAAGGGAGAGCGCTGCACATGTCACAATACCGTTACAAACATCGGGATCGTTGAATTGGACTTCGTAACTAATCTCCGGATCCGCAGTGATGAAACTTGTCGTTGATGTGGCGGACTGCCAACTCGTGGAACTACTCCGACTACCAGCCCTCTTTGGCAAATTAGGTAGCTTCGCCTCCATGACCATTCGAGCATTGAGTAAATCATCACTCAATGGGATTCTGTGCCCAGAAAACTCGCCGGAAATGGTGAAAATCTGGATGGGATCGGAGAGGTGGCCATACAGTTTGTGAAAAGGTGATGAGGATGGAGTGAAAGGAAGGGTTGATCGATGGAGGTGCCATGGTTCCGGGGAAGACATGTAATTGCCTACCCTCGGTGCCCAATACTCCACAATTTGCTTTTCTCGAGCTTCTCTCAAAAGTTTGAACGAATCGCAATTCTGTTAAAAATGACATCATATTAAAATAATTGCGACACAAAGATTTTATTTACCTTGAATTCATCAAATCCATCAGGGAATACTTGGCGATGTTCATTGATTGGAGCCAGGTGCATAAATGTAACCAAGTGTCGCGTGAGGAATGTATTAAACTCGTTCTGCAAATTGGACCCCTGTGCAAAGAGTTGTGAGGGATCTAAGTGTTCTAATAAGTATTGACGAGCATATCGGAGATGATGGGGCCGATGATGTTTCTTGTCCTCCCGAACAACCCGGCTCCGTTCATGTCTTAAAGGGGAGCTGGTGGGATCCCCAAACACATCCCACTCACAACTATTATTGAAAAATCGGAGGAGTGGTAGTCCGATGAAATACTTGTTTGCATCCCTGATAAAGAATACTTTGTCATTCTCACTACCAATCAAATTCCCCATTATAAACTCTTTCATCGTGGCATGATAGAATTTGACGCCCTGCATTTCCTCTGAGGAACTTTCTGGAGGATTTTCTGAAGAACGTTCCAAGTCACTTTTTGAAGAAAGATCGACAATTGAGCGAATTGGATCCAATATGGCTAGGACCTCTTCCTCCGTAATCCCTGACAGCTGCGATATAAAAAACACACTGAATGGCTCGAATGCCGCATTGATCGTGGCAACCACTTGGCGATACTTCTCCGCTATATGTTTACGGACTCCAGATGAGCCGACCATATAGGCACGGCGAAGTACACGTAGGTACTCCAAGTTGACATCAACAGGGGCATCGATCAGATCCCGAAAGTATTCGAACTCGGATCGAAGGGTTGCGCCACGATGAGTTTGAAGGCAGACATCCCGGACTCGGATTGAGGCGATAATCGGCAATCCACGACATGCTGAGACAAACGCATCGACTTCTTCTTTTGATGGTTTCCAGGAAGAGTTATCGATGCAATCCCGAAGGCCTTCCTCCACCATGCGGTGGATAGTGTGCAAGTTCTCTTCCTCAGCGACAATGTCTACATCTTCACAGGGTATGACAAAGCCCTGAGCTCGAGCTCTAACCCAAGCCGACACAACGGATGACTCTGGTCGACAGCTGACCAACACGGCAAATGCGGCAGGCAGTTCATCAAGGATAAGTACTAGCTTCATTAAGGACGCAAGTTCCTCCTGAGTCCCACACTCATCTAGTCCATCCAAGATGATCATGAAGCGTCCCCCACCCAAAGATAAGAGTTTGTGAATGGGACCAATAATCCAAGCTCTCATTTGCTTCTCCAGAGCGGAGCCAGGAATACCCTTCAGTGATGAAGGCTGTCGGAGTTGACTGACAAGTAGACCCTCGTACTCAGCGTTAAACAAGGCAAGTTGGCGTGCAAGAGTAGAGGGAAAGTGTTCAATCGAAGCCAGTCCTGCACCCTTCCGATTTTTGTCCCAGAAGAAAGATGCTGCCAAGCGACTCTGTTTGTCGAAAGTTGACGCGACGCTCATTGATATAGCAGTCTTTCCAGTCCCCGGAGAGCCGCGAAGCCAGACAAACCGGTGCTCCCGTTTCTCCAAGTGATTGAGTATCGATTCCTGAATCTGCACGCGGGTGTCTTCCAGGCATTCCGACTTGCTTTCCACTGTAGAGTATTCCGCCTCTGCTTTTTGGAGTTTCGAGAGCTCACCTGAAATATTATTAAATTCCAAGCAGTGAAATCAGGGAACAACAACGAACGGTCTACTGATGACTGAATTGTGTGGAGGAGATTTAGAGTTGTCGCAGCGGTCTATGCAGTATACCCAAGTCAGTCATCGGACAATCCGAACTCCAACAAAACAAACCGTAAAGCGGGCAACAGCATCACGGATACAGGACTTTATCGCGCTTATCTCCTGGGATATTTCAGTCGCCAGGATTACCCTCGTGGCAAGCTTTTGGCGTTTGAGTGCTTCAATTTGTTTCAATTGTTTCTTTAGAGCTCTGTGGCTGAGAGTTGACATTTGGACGACGGACCGACGAAGTAAATGTACATACAAGTTAAATTGTTGAATCAAATCACCTATTTCGGGAGGAACCTGGCCGGTCCACAATAGGAGTGGCCTAAAGATCGTTTCGTGAGCCGTTCGAACTTCATCGTCTAATCCCTTCAGATTTTCGTCATTGTTGTCAATCGTCTGCATGAAAACATAAAAATCATATCATTAGATCGGAAAATTGCAATGCCCTGCGAACCTCGTAAACTTGGAGCCATGTCAGGAGTATATTCGGTATCTGATCGAGGTTTGGAATGGGGACGAACTTAAGAGCAGAGGTCGCAGTTTGGAGGACGAGCCTTGTGGCGGCGATGATTGTTTTCTTTCCGTCACCAGCAGGGACGGCCGAAGATGACGACGTTTGATCCATTGACGATGGAATATCTAGGTCTGCGCCTGTGGGCCCTGGTTGTGTGACGGGGCTCTCAGTGTTTCCGTGGATGATGCGCTCGCTGGGGGGCATCGTGTGAGAGATATCGATGGCCCCCTCAGGGAGAATGGGAGATTGCGATGGATTAGGGGATGGCGGATCGGACGTAGGGGGGTCGAATTGTCTAGGATCGGAGGACTTCGATTGGTCGATATGAGTGGGATCGGGACTGGGACTTCTGCTGAACCGCCCAGCTATAGCGTGCCAAACAGACCTCCGCTGCTTCCGGCCTCGAGAACCACCAGCAGTTGACGCAGTAGGAGGTTGAAGACAAGATCCCTCAGATCCATCACGATCTTTTTTAGTGGTTGCATCGTTTGCAGTGGGGGAAGGAGTGATCTGGATGTTGGGACCAGGAGTCAAGGGTTGCCCGCCAGGACGCTTGGAAGAATGCCGTCTCTCGGAAAACCGAAAGAACCCAGATCGGCCAGACATCGTGCATTAGCAATCGCTGAGGGGGTGCTGAACAGATGGGACAGGTAGGCCGCCGAACCCACGACAAATAAGGCAATATCCCAGCCTCTGTACCAAAGCAGGATGGCAAATACAAAATGCCCATTGTGGGCATAAAGACGGAATGTAAGCCACGCTACCCAAATCATTCGGCTCAATACTACGTTGACTACGCGCCCTCGAGCATTTTGCAAATGATATTTAGCATGGAAATCGGCTTCTCAGTTGGGAGTCCTTTAATTGATTAGAGCTACGTTCTGTGTTCGGTTGGGGGCTCAATTTTTTAGATAAAGCTGAAGGCCCTGCAGCCGATGGGAATTCCGTTGTTGTCGCGTTCCTTTTCTTTCCTCCACGCTGTCAGAACTGAGCGCGACCATCGCTAGTCCTCCAGCAAACCAAGGGAGAACTACCCAGATGTTCAGGGTAAATACAAAGTCCAAGAAACTTGCCTACTTGCCTTCAGCGTTTTAGAAACAATTTATGGCGTGGAAACCGACTTCTGAGTTATTGGTGGTTATTTGTCTTCGGAACCTGATTGACTGCACACACGAACATCAGTTTCGTCTGGCTTCCTGTCACTCTCTAGCAACGTACCCCACCTCGGTTATTTCAGTGATCTGTGGCCTGCCAGAATCTGTCGCAATGTCATCTTCGTGTGGGGGCCTAGGATCTCAATGTTGTGCTATAGACTCGATGTCTTCGCGCGATCATGACACAAAATTTCAACAGTGATTGCTTCGCAGTGTTCGATAACGCGTGATTGAACCGATGCATAATTTTTTTCAGTCATGCGCTTCGATATCCCGATCGGGTTATGAACCCTCCGAAGGTCGTCGCATCGAGCGCATCACGATCGGCTTCTTTGCCAGCTCCTTCCCTTCCTAGTGTTCATGTTCTGTCGATTCCCCCTAAGTCTTCCAAACATGTGGAGTCCTACTCTTTCCAAACATTTGACGTCTCTACCTTGGCGCTCCAAGATTGCACCATCGAAACACTGCCCTTCGGAGCGGAAACCATTCACTCGAACGCTGCCTAGATTCGAAGGAGAGTATTTCTGATACTAGTTACTGTTGACTCTGGATTTGCCTCGATGACGAAGGAATTTGAGCTTCGAGGAGGGCAAATAATGCTAACGAACGGCCAGCCCGTTACGCTCAGGAAACCGTAAGTGTGAAAACCTCCGAGGACATTCTGGACCTTTTTCTTTGCGTCAGTAGCACCCATAATCCTCAGAACGATGGAACCGTCACCAATCTCACAGAAGCATTTGTTTCCAATGAGGTGATGCATTCCATCGTACTGGATTTCACGCTTGAGGTTGCAGTGGGTGCCAAAATTGGCATTTCGTTCACTCTTTCTCCGTTTCTCCGAGTGCGGCGGCGCGTTATCCTGGATGCAGCGAAATCCATAAGCCATGTGCCTACGGCAAACTCTTCGACTTTTTGATGGAAAACGGTGGCTAGGAGGAGAGATTCAAGCCGTTGATTTATCAACGGATTGTTCCCGATCCAGCTCACATCATTGACCCGATTGAACTCACCATCACCCATTCCCCAAACTTGAGCCCAACTTTTGTTACCGTGAATTCTAGCCTTATTCTTCGTCGTCCCAATCCCGCCTCCAATTATCATCATCTCTTCCATCCCTCAACTTCGCCCTCCAACACCAACATCCATTTCATCTTTCCCAGTTTTGAAAACATTCGAGTCAACACTGACATCATCGCGGGCAAGATCCGATATATTACTTCCGCCACGAGCGCTGGACTGCTCATCTTTGTGACGTTAGTCGAACTTGTTGCGGGGCAATCTAGATGTGGCACTGAGCTTCAGCGCGAGAGTGCTAGGAAACAATTTGGTGCTCTGACTGCTGCTTTTGTTGTTGGGCGTATAGGAATGGGGAACTTTCACCTTCATCGTTAGACGTTGAGATTACCTACCGCCTTCCCCCTGATTCGCTTTCGATCCCAATCACGAGCCAGATGTGTTGTTGTCATCTCGGGGTACTCGTTATTGCAACTTTTCTGCACTATATCAATACATTAATAGCAATGAAGCCGTGTCATGCAAGCCGGTGTGTGTGGTACGAAAGAAAAGGGAAACGGGACTTCAAGGGGGCGTTCGCCAATCCTTGGAACTGGAAGAAAGAAAAGAGAAGGCAAGAAAAAAAAACAGAACCACAGCAGTTAGGATTCCCATGTAGTCCCCTACCATGGTACTAACCAGCCGGCACTTAGTTTGACTTCGCAGATCAGACGGGATGCGGTACTTTTCAAGTCCTATGACCGTAGACGGCCAGAGTAGACCCAAAGTTCCTCTATAGGATTAATTGGGTCGCGCGATGTTCACAACCCATCAACCCATCAAGATCCTGCCGCAAAACCAGGCCCCAGTACCCTATGCGAGCTATGCTGTTGCATCCAGATCCTTATTCGGGGTGGTGCTGCCTCGCTGTTCGACTTGAGAGCTAGGAGATGTTGTTCCCCCTTTACTACTAGTAACCCATTATCATTAATGTCAAGCGCAGCGATGTACAAATCGGAGGTGATAGAGATTCGCAATTTGTAGCATCAAGCGGCACTCGAACACCAAACGAGGCTCCTAGATGGTTGACACAACCCACCCTGAAGTGAACGGGCGGGGTACCGTATGGAGATAGTGGGGCTCTGTTCTGTCGTCAAGCTGTATTGGTGGTCCCTCGCTTATAGTTCCCATCCAGAGCAGATGGATAGACGCCGACGCATCTGAGTCGTGCATCCGGTTCGGAGAGGTGCATGTTTGCTGTATTACCAGGGAAGATCGAGTCAGGGATACAGGGCCAGGGATGAGATATGAGCAAGTGATGGGGACTGTGGGATTCACAACCCAAAGAACTGACATTGGTAACGCTGCAACGGGCAATGAGCTCGCCCGACTCCGTCGACTGAGCGAAAGCGCTGACTCCATCGAACGGGCCAAAATGCCGTGCTCCGGGAGGAAACCCAAGCACGCGACGACGAGGAATGGCAAGCAAAAGAACCCGGTGAACGGTGGAAGGATGGAGTGGGAGGGAGAGGGCCGCCCGAACGTGCGGGCCATTGGTATGTTATTGTTCCAACGCCCCTGACATCAGTGTTCCAGCAGGAAAGGGGACATTTGAGAGAGTGCCAAGACTCACGAGGACCATACCATGGCTAAGGGTGACAACGACCGTGGACATCCTAGACGACTTAAGTGACCAATGTCGAAAACGATTGGAATCGTCATCCGGCCTTGGAGTCCCATCCTTGCTGGACGGGAGGCGGTAGGGATTCGTAGCATCAAGGGTGCTCGATCACCTTACCAAGCTCTCAGACGGTTGACGCTACGCACCCTAAGATCACATTCACCATGGGCGGCCAGAGAATTCTGTTCTGCAGTTGGGCTATATTGGTAGCTCCTCAGCCACGTTTCCAGCAGGATTCTTCCGGCAACAGGTGAATGCATGCCAGTCGTGTCACCCTTAGCCAGGGGAGGAGAGAGTCGGGTGGGTACGGGATCGGGAATATATGAGACATACACAAGGGATGGGATTCATAATCCAAGAAATGGAACTCGCAACACGGTGACGCGCAACCGACTCTGTAAATTAGGAGAGAAACCAACCCAGCGTGCGGGGATGAAGGATGGCTAACAAAGAATTTGAGCGGAAGGATGGAATGGAAGCTCAGAATGAGAAGTGAGGAGCTGCGGGTTGTCTGAAGTCGATGTAAGCGTTATGTTGTCGTACGAAGGGTTAATCTTCCGCGCGTGGGACTCGTACGACAAATATCCATTATCCGACGCTAAAGTTCCAGTAGGGAGGGGGGCCAGTGGGCCAGCCATGGCTAAGGACTGGTGTTTCCCTCGTTATCCTCGGCAACGATAGTGCGCTGATGGTCGATGTCAATGATGGGGAGAAGTGCCACACATGTCGCAACACCATTGCGAACATCGGGATTATTGAATTCAATTGGGCATCATAATTGGTCGCCTCAGCACTCCATCTATCAACCTACTTTTGGCAACTTTGCTTCCATGACCGTTTGAGCATTGACTAAATTCTCACTCAACGGAATTGTGTCCAGCCCATATGGGGTGAAAGGAAACAGCGATCGATAAAAGTTCGATAGTTGAAGATCACTGTTCCGAAATTGGAGTTAAGGGCGATTCTTGTTGAGCTTCTCTCGGAGCTTGAATGAATCACAATTCTATCGGAAATTAACATCACATCCTTAAAACACGAGCGATAATAATGTTTCACTCACATATTTGAACGGACGAACTTTTACTGGTATCGAACCAAGCCAGGACCATTGCCGTCCGGGAAGCCATAAAACGGGAGTGGTGGGCAACCCAAATACGCCCGGCTCACCAATATTGTCGAGAAATGGAAGGTGCGCGCCGGAGTCAGAGGAAATACCCCTTCACATCGTTGAAAAAGAATTATGACTTCATCATTGTGTGATAGTACGTGACGCCCCTTCGCGTTTCCTGAGAAGCGTTCCGGGCAACTTGTTGGGGAAAGATCAACAATTGAGCTAATTGGTTCCGATGTCACCATGACCTCCCCTCGGCTATTATCTCTCATATAACAATCCCTGGGCAGGAACCATAGATCTCACTGCGTCGTTCACACCCAGTGGAACTCCTCCAGGCGTCCATTCTTAATTCGTTCATTGCCCTACTGCCTCTATCCACTTTACGGGCTGCATTTTCGCCCCAGGCCTCAGCACCCAAACTACCCTCCGCCTCCGCATATACAAGGTAGCACCAAGTCGTCAGTCCTTCAGCCGCCCAGGTCCGATTCTTCTTGCGTGACTTCCGCCAGGTGTCTCCAAGCCGAGCGTGATGAGGCTCACGTAGAGGCACACGAGGCGTTCGAATTGGTGATGGAGGCGTCCCGCTTCCATGGAAGAGACGTAAGGAAGATCACGGGTCGGAGGGCCTGAGAAGAACAACATAACGCCTTCAACGAATTGAGATCTAAATTCGAGTTTTTGAAGAGCCGTGAACAACGAAAGTCTTGAAATGACAACACACGTCCTGAAACCGCTTTTTGGACTTGCCAGAGAGGAGACATTTGTACTGGGATCAGAAAGCGCTGATACGAATGAGAGATGCCACTCTGGGATCAAGTCATCACTCACCGTACTGTCTGCCGACGGGGTGGGCTAGCCAGATCACACCATTTGTCCTTAGAACCAGTTGGCCATAAAGGCACATATGACAGACTCGCGACCAAGCGAGTACCGATCTCCACCCCCAAAGTGTACTCCACTAACTCAACTTTTGTCTGCGTCTCCTGCAGAAGGTTGGTGCCATTATCTGGTATAAAGAAATACTCCTTTCGTCCAGTAAGACGCGTGAGGCCCTTGAACTCCATTTGACATGTGGTGACTTCCGCAAGGAGTATTGTTACTGACCAATATGTTGTGTGATTGCTGATGCGATAAGTTGGTCAGCGGCACCAGAGAATACGGACAAAGTGGCTCAACACGCCCGGCTGGATCATAGCCATGGTAAGGGAGGCCTGAAGCCGATTTGAGCGTGGAAAGCAGGGTCTCTCCGAGCTGACGTTGGATGTTGGTAACAACTTCCCACGGACTTGTTCGATTCCAAGAGTACTGAGTTGCCCGACAATCCATAGGCGGACAGCAGCCAGCCCAGGTAGTGAATGATTATTTCGAAGAAAGGGATTTCGCTATTCAAAGTTGGAAGAGATAGATTACACCCATAGTAATTCGCGAATATATAACAGTCCCGACCCACATGGTCTCTGAAGGTCTGCTTGGCAACACGCTTCATCACGCGCTTGTACTCTTCAGAGTTTTCGAACTGCATGAAAAGCGTAGTGCTCAGGGAATCGTAGATCATCCATTGAAATTCTGGATGCTGTTGGCAGGGGCTCATCGTATCCGAAAGAAGTATTCTCGTATCCGTGCCACCAGAGAGTGATTTTATTCCGTACATACTTGCAGAGGAAATCATTCGTAAGTAGGAGGTGGACCAGGTTTAGGTTGCGGTGAGGTCTGAGGCATTTAAGTGGATGGGATGCAATTTGCCATCAAATTGGGTTGGTAGCCACGAAATGTGGCAGGAGAGTGCCAAGAAAAAGACAGCAAACAGAGAGGGACCAGAAGGGATGATTCTTGGTGTAAGTTGATTGCGCGTTGCAAAAACGAGGGACAGGACTCTGAGCGAGCCTGTTAATGGGGGAAAGAACAAGGCCCCGATGCTCTAAGGAAACGTTACTTACGTGCACCACCGTAATGTAAAAGTCGGAAGGACAAAGACTTCGGGATCGAGCGCCCCGGAAGCAATGGTTCACACGCAGCGTTCAGGTCAAAGATCAGTGGACTCGTTTTGAGCCCTCACTGCTACAAATGATCGTTCTATTGAGGCTGCTTTAGCCTAGTTAGCCAGAAGCCCACCCGCGCAGTCGCGAACCCCGGAAATTTATTATCCCACCTCAAACAATTGCTGGCAGCATACGTCCGAAAGAATGACACCTACCATATTTCCGCTGTGCAGATAGATGTTGTTTGGCTCTCCCTCTCTGTTCCTTACTCTCAAAAATCCGCAAGCTTCAGCGGACGTGGAAAGGGTCCGATATCTGGGAATATTCCTGAACCCCAGGCCATTTTACTCTACAGATATTCAGATATACTTTCACAATTGCCATCATAGGTTGAAACGATTGAGTGGACCTACACTCTCTACAGAATGGGTTCCCTTGTACGGTGATTCGTGAGCATGCATTACTTGTAGCATGTTATCAATGCCTTTCCAGTTGCAGATATTGGACCCACCTTCTATTAAATTATTCTAGATCGTGCAGATGTGTTGTTCTGTAGGTAGGGCTGTGGGGATCGGATGGATCAATCCCCCCAGGCTGATGCTGGTACGTTGAAAATCCTAATGTGTCATAGTCAAAACACAATAAACAGTTGGATGAAAAATTACTCTTTCTTGGCATGAGTGATTCTGGAACGAAGTCATTGAGAACTGCAAGCGTGGGTGGGAGGGCTTAAGCTCGGATAACAATACCTATCCCATGTCTTTGGGCATCGGTCTTGGGATTAATTCGAATGCGGCACACATTCTCTTTGGATTTTCAACTTTCGCTGGCCACAGGTTTCGCCGCGATCAGGCCCAGACGGGACAGGGGGACATAACAAGGTATTCTTCGAGCCTCATAAGTTCATCGGCTAAGTCGGGACAGGGTTACCCTTGCGTTGGCTCGATCTATTCAACGCGACGCAAAGACTGTCACTTTGTTGTCGCACTAAACACTTGCACACACACATATTATACAACGAAGGTCTTTCATCACACTATGTGCAGCTGAGGATGAATGCCGGGCGAAACGATGGAACTGGCAGAAGAAATTTTGTGTTGGCCAAGGTTGCATCAAATTGACAGACACCGTCATTCTGATGCGGAGCGAAAGCGAATCAACGGACTATGCAAAGGGAAAAATCACAAAGTCTCTGGTTACAATGCTGAGCATTCATTCTGTCCGACCCGGGACTAAACGACAGTGCAAGGGAGGAATGGTCATAGATCTGTTGAAGTCTCTGCACTCTAGGGAAAGGGTGCCTCGTCCGAGGGAAGTCCAAAAAAATGGAATAGCGAAACCTCGCGATTCCCCTCTGACAGGGGATAGAACGCGCAAGGTAATATTTTGCATTTGACCACGAACATCCTAAATGACTTGGCTAAGATCAACAACAATCGGAGCTGTCTGCTTGCCTTGGAGAAGGATTCGAGTCCCATCTTTGCTGGACCGAGGGCTGTACAGAAAGGTAGGATCAGACGGCACTTGATCACCATACCAAGCACCTAGACCTTCGGCACCAGAAGAAATAATTGGTCGATACTCCTTGGGAATAACGAGTTCTAATTTGCCATTGAAGTACACTGGCAGCCCCACACGTCGTTCACTGGTTCCAAACAACGGGGTTCTTCCTGCAGCAGTTGAATGGATGTCAGACCTATGCCACATCTCCTCCTCCTCTTCCTCCTTGCTTTGCGAGAGAACATAAAATGGACACTTAATCCAGGACTCGTCCAAGTTATGCTCCGCATCTGTTTCGGAATGATGTATATCTGCTGTGCCACCTTCTGTCAAGGAAAGGGTGGGTTGAGTGGATATAGGATTGGGGATGCGATAACCGCAGGCAGGGGGAACAGTGGGATTCATAATCCAAAACTTGAAATCCGTTACACGATAATGTGCAATGAGCTCACCCGAGTCTGTCGACCAGGTGAAGGCGCTGAGGCCATCGAAAGCCCCGATATAACGTGCTCCTGGAGAAAACCTGAGCGTGCGACGGTGAGGAATAGCAAGCGTGTCGTGGCGAGGAGAATCATCTGCTTGGGAAGGAGGAGAAGCGAGGAGCTGCATGTGTGGATTGTCCAGAATAGATATGAGAGTCATGTTGTCATACCACGAGTTATCAGTGTTCCATGGGACTCGTATGATAAACAATCCGTTATCTGATACTCGAGTTACAGCAGGATTGTTGGGAAGAGTACCAAGATTAACAAAGGCCATATCATGGCTAAGGATGGTGACGTTCCCCTCATTGTCCTCGGCAGCAACTCGGTGTCTACCATGAACAAATTCAATCCAGACTGGGTGGTTGGGTGGATCGAGGCGGAGTCGGGAAATCGTGCGTTGAAGGTCGATATCGGCAAGCTCGATGACACCACTACCAAAACCGAGAGCTATATGACAACCATCGAGGGAGAGTGCTGCACATGTCACAATACCGTTACGAACATCAGGGTCATTGAATTGGGCACCGTAATCAACCTCAACAACCTGACTGTTATTATTAGCCTTCTTTGGCAAATTAGGTTGCTTCGCCTCCATGACCATTCGAGCATTGAGTAAATTCTCACTTAATGGGATTCTGTGCCCAGAAAACTTGCCGGAAGTAGTGAAGATCCGAACTGGATCGGAGAGGTGGCTATACAGTTCGTGAAAAGGTGATGAGGATGGGGTGAAAGGAAGGGTCGATCGATGGAGGTCCCATGGTGCTGTGGAAGTAATATTCAGATACGACACTGATTCCTTTTCTTGAGCTTCTCTCAAAAGTTTGAATGAATCACAATTCTGTTTAAAATGACATCATATTAAAATAATCGCGACACAATGATTGTATTTACCTTGAATTCCTCAAATCCATCAAGGAATCTCATGCCAAGTTCATCATATGATGCCAGGTGCATAAATGTAACCAAGTTTCGTGTGAGGAATGTATTAAACTCGTTCTGCAAATTGGACTCTTGTGCAAAGAGTTGTGAGGGGTCCAAGTGTTCTAATAAGTATTGACGAGTATATCGGAGATGATGAGGGAGATGACGTTCTCTCTCCAAAAAATCTCCCCATGTCTGTTCATCTCCTAAAGGGAGAATGGTGGGCTCCCCAAACACATCCTGCTCACAACTATTATTGAAAAATCGGAGGAGTGACAGTCCGATGAAATACTTGTTCGCATCTTTGACAAAGAATACTTGGTCATTCTCACTACCAATCGAATCCCCTGTTATAAACTCTTTCATCGTTGCATGATAGAATTTGACGCCCTGCATCTCAGAGGAATTTTCTGGAGGATCTTCCGAAAAACGTTCCAAGCCACTTTCTGAAGAAAGATCAACAATTGAACGAATTGGATCCAATATGGCTAGAACCTCTCCCTCGGCAATTCCTGACAGCTGCGATATAAAAAACACACTGAGTGGCTTGAATGCCGCATTGATTGTGGCAACCACTTGGCGATACTTCTCAGCAATATGTTTACGGACTCCAGATGAGCCGACCATGTAGGCACGGCGAAGCACACGCAGGTACTCCAAATTGATATCAACAGGGGCTTCGGTGAGATCACGAAAGTATTCGAACTCGGATTGAAGAGTTGCACCACGATGAGTTTGAAGGCAGACATCCCGGACTCGGATTGAGGCTATAATCGGCAATCCACGACACGCTGAGACAAACGCATCGAGTTCTTCTTTTGATGGTTTCCAGGAAGAGTTATCGATGCAATCCCGAAGGCCTTCCTCCACCATGCGGTGGATAGTGTGGAACTTCTCTTCCTCAGCGACAATGTCCACGTCTTCACAGGGTATAGCAAGACCCTGAGCTCGAGCTCTAACCCAAGCCAACACAACGGATGACTCTGGCCGACAGCTGACCAACACAGCATATGCGGCAGGCAGCTCATCAAGGATAAGTACTAGCTTCATTAGGGACGTAAGTTCCTCCTGAGTCCCACACTCGTCTAGTCCATCCAAGATGATGACGAAGCGCTCCTCACCCAAAGATAAGAGTTTGTGCATGGGATCAATAATCCAAGCTCTCATTTGCTTCTCCAAAGCGGAGCCAGGAACACCCTTCAATGATGAAGGCTGTCGGAGTCGATTGACAAGAAGACCCTCGTACTCGGTGTTAAACATGGCAAGCTGATGTGCAAGAGTAGAGGGAAAGTGTTCAATTGAAGCGAGTCCTGCACCCTTCCGATTTTTGTCCCAGAAGAAAGATGCTGCCAAGCGACTCTGTTCATAAAGAGTCGACGCGACACTCATTGATATAGCGGTCTTTCCAGTTCCCGGAGAGCCGCGAAGCCAGACAAATCGATGCTCCCGTTTCTCCAAGTGATCAAGTATCGATTCCTGAATCCGGACACGGGTGTTTTCCAGGCATTCCGACTTGCTTTCCACCGCAGAGAATTCCGCCTTTGCTTTGTAGAGTTTCGAGAGCTCACCTGAAATATCATTAAATTCCAAGCAGTGAAATCAGGGAAAAACAACGAACGGTCTACCGATGACTGGATTGTGTGGAGGAGATTTAGAGTTGTCGCAGCGGTCTATGAAGTATATCAGTCATCGGACAGTCAGAACACCAACGAAACGAACCGTAAAGCGGGCGATAGCATCACGGATACAGGACCTCACGGCGCTTGTCTCCTGGGATATCTCAGTCGCCAGGATTACCCTCTTGGCAAGTTTTTGACGCTTGAGTGCTTCAATTTGCTGCAATTGTTGCTTTGCAGCTCTGTGGCTAAGAGTTGAGATTTGGACGACGGAGCGATCAAGTAAATGCACATACAAGTTAAATTGTTGAATTAGATCACCTATTTCGGGAGGAACCTGGCCAGTCCACAACAGGAGTGGCCTGAAGATCGTTTCGTGAGCCTTTCGAACTTCATCATCTAATCCCTTGAGATTTTCGTCATTGTTGTCGATCGTCTGCATGAAAACATAAAAGTTATATCATTAGATCGGAAAATTGCAATTGCCCTGCGAACCTCGTAAACTTGGAGCCAGGTCAGGAGTATACTTGGTATCTGATCGAGGTTTGGAATGGGGACGAATTTAAGAGCAGAGGTGGCAGTTTGGAGGACGAGCCTTGTGGCGGCGATAATTGTTTTCTTTCTGTCACCAGCAGGGACGGCTGAAGATGACGACGTTTGATCCATTGACGATGGAATACCCAGGTCTGCGCCTGCGAGTCCCGGTTGTGTGACGGGGCTCCCACTGCTGCCGTGGATGATGCGCTCGCTGGGCATCGTGTGAGAGATATCGATAGCCCCCTCGGGGAGAATGGGAGATGGCGATGGATTAGGGGATGGCGGATCGGGCGTAGAGGGGTCAGATTGTCTAGGATCGGAGGACTTCGATTGGTCGATATGAGTGGGATCGGGACTGGGACTTCTGCTGAACCGCTCAGCTATAGCGTGCCAAACAGACCTCCGCTGCTTCCGGCCTCGAGAACCACCAGCAGTTGACGCAGTAGGAGGTTGAAGACGAGATCCCTCAGATCCATCACGATCTTTGTTAGTGGTTGCATCGTTTGCAGTGGGGGAAGGAGTGATCTGGATGTTGGGAGCAGGAGTCAAGGGTTGCCCGCCAGGACGCTTAGAAGAATGCCGTCTCTCGGAAAACCGAAAGAACCCAGATCGGCCAGACATTGTGCGATAGCAATCGCTGAGGGGGTGCTGAACAGATGGGACAATGTAGGCCGCTCAACCCACGACGAATAAGGCAGTATCCCAGCCTCTTTACCAAAGCAGGATGGCAAATACAAAATGCCCATTGTGGAGATAAAGTCGGGACGTAAGCCACGCTACCCAAATCATTCGGCTCGATAACAAAGCCAAAAAAAATCTACCTATGTTGACTACGTGCCTTAGGACATTTGCAAATGATATTTAGCATAGAAATCTGCTTCTCAGTTGGGAGTCCTTTAATTGATTAGAGCTGCGTTCCTTTTTCGGTTGGGCGCTCAATTTCTTCGATAAAGCTGAAGGCCCTGTAGCCGATGAGAATTTCGCGTTCCTTTTCTTTCCTCCACGCTGTCAGAACTGAGCGCGACCATCGCTAGTCCTCCAAGGGAGAACTACCCAGATGATCAGGGTGAATACAAAGTCTGCCTACTTGCCTTCAGCGTTTTAGAAACAATTTATGGCGTGGAAATCGACTTCTGAGTTAGTTATTTGTCTTCGGAACCTGATTGACTGCACACACGAACATCAGTCGTCTGGCTTCCTGTCACTCTCGAACAACGTACCCCACCTCAGTTGTTTCAGTGCTCTGTGGCCTGCCAGAATGTCTTCTTCGTGTGGGGGCCTAGGATCTTGATGTTGTGTTTTGGTAACGCGAACCGATGCATAATTTTTTCAGTCATGCGCTTCGATATCTCGATCGGGTTATGAACCCTCCGAAGGCCGTCACATCAGCGCATCACGATCGGCTTCCTTGCCAGCTCCTTCCCTTCCTAGTGTTCATGTCCTGCTGATTCCCCCCAAGTCTTCCAAACATGTGGAGTCCTGCTCTTCCCAAACATTTGGCGTCTCTACCTTGGTGCTCCAAGATTGCACCATCGAAACACTGCCCTTCGGAGCGGAAACCATTCACTCGAATGCTGCCTAGATCCGAAAGAGAGTATTCTTGATACTAGTTACTGTTGACTCTGGATTTGCCTCGGGCTCCGAGCATAGTCAGCGGGATGACGAAGGAATGTGAGCTTCAAGGAGGGCAAATGAAACTCGATAATGCTAACGAACGGCCAGCCCGTTTCGCTCAGGAAACCGTAAGTGTGCAAATCTTCGAGGACATTCCGGACCGTGTTCTTCACATCAGCAGCACCCTTAATCCCCAGAACGATCAAACCGTCACCAGTCTCACAGAAGCATTTGTTTTGAGGTGATGCATTCCATCGTACTGGGTTTCACACTTGAGGTTACAGTGGGCGCCAAAATTGGCATTTCATTCACTCTTTTTTCTCCGAGTGCGGCGGCGCGTTATCCTGGATGCAGCGGAATCCACAAGCCATGTGCCTATGGCAAACTCTTCGAATTTTTGATGGAAAACGATGGCTGGGAGAGATTCAAGCCGTTGATATATCAACGGATTGTTCCCGATCCAGCTCAGCATCATTGACCCGATTGAACTCACCATCACCCATTCCCCGGACTCGAGCCCAACTTTTGTTACCGTGAATTCTAGCCTTATTCTTCGTCGTCCCAATCCCGCCTACAATTATCACCACCTCTTCCATTCCTCAACTCCGCCCTCCAACACCATCATCCGTTTAATCTTTCCCAGTTTTGAGAACACTCGAGTCAACACTGACATCATCGCGGGCAAGATCCGATGTGTTACAAGGAATTACTTGCGCCATGAGCGCTGGACTGCTCATCTTTGTGGCATTAGTCGAGGTTTGTTGCGGGGGAATTTAGATGCGGCACTGAGCTTCAGCGCGAGAGTGCTAGGAAACAATTTGGTGCTCTAACTGCTGCTTTTGTTGTTGGGCGTATCGGAATGGGGGACTTTTACCTTCATCGTTAGACGTTGAGGTACTACCTGCCACCTTCCCCTTGATTCGCTTTCGATCCCAATCACGAGCCAGACAGTATGTTGTTGTCATCTCAGGGTACTCGTTATTGCAACCTTCCCGTTCTTTCCGCACTATTTTGTACATTACATAATATTAATTTCACGGTAATGAAGCCGTGTCGTGCGAGCTGGTGTGTGTGGTACGTGTGTTTGAACGAAAAGGAATATGGGACATCAAGGGGGCATTCACCGATCCCTGGAACTGGAAGAAAGAAAGAAAGAGAAAAAAAAACCACAGCAGTTAGGGTTCCCGTGTAGTCCCCCACCATAGTACTAACCAACCGGTACTCAGCTTGACTTCGCAGATCAAACGGGATGCAGTACTTTCTAAGTCCTATGGCCGGGGATGGCCGGAGCGAACCCAAGGTTCCTCTATAGAATTGATTAGGTCGCGAGACGTTCAGAACTCATCAATGGATCCTACCGCACAACCAGGCTCCAGTACCATATGCGAGCTATGCTATTGCATCCAGATCCTTATTCGGGGTGGTGCTGCTTCGTTGTTCGACTCGAGGGCTGGAGGATGTTGTTCCCCTTCACCAGCGTTTACCTCGCTATCATTAATATTATAAAATGTCAAGCGCAGCGATATACAAATTGGAGGACGATATATAACCCTAAACGACTTGCTAATTTCGACGGCAATTGGAACCGTCATCCGGCCTTGGAGCAGAAGTCGAGTCCCGTCCTTTGCTGGACCGGAGGTGATAGATATTCGTGATTTTAGCATAAAACGGCACTCAATCGCCACACAAGGCTCCTGTATGGGTGACGCAACCCACCCTGAAGTGATACCGTGCGGAGATAGTAGACTCTGTTCTACCGCTAAACTATGTTGGTACCCCTCGCCTATGTGTCCCATTCAGAGAAATGGGATTCTCCCTGTACCAGATGAATAGACACCGAAGTCTTCGTGTGTACTTGGTGGGAGGTCGTGAAATGGGACGCATCTGAGTCGTGTGTCCGGTTTGGAGAGGTGCATGTCTGCTGTATTACCAGGGAAAATCGAGTTGAGGGATACAAGGCCAGGGGGAGAT
Organism: Cantharellus anzutake; assembly: GCF_015039405.1. Taxonomy (NCBI): domain Eukaryota; kingdom Fungi; phylum Basidiomycota; class Agaricomycetes; order Cantharellales; family Hydnaceae; genus Cantharellus; species Cantharellus anzutake. The sequence continues at coordinate 83,252 of NW_024067212.1, forward strand.
ATAAGCAAGTGATGAGGAGGACTGTGCGATTCATAACCCAAAGAACTGACATTGGTAACGCTGTAACCTGCAATGAGCTTGCCCGATTCCGTTGTAAGTGAAAGCGCTGTCTCCATCGAAAGCGCCAAAAATTCCATGCACCAGGAGGAAACCCAGGCGCACGACAACGAGGAATGGCTAGCGAGAAATTCGGGTGGAAGGATAGAGTGGAAGGGTAAGAAGGAGAGGGGAGGAGTTGAACGTGCGGGCCATCGGTATGAGCGTCATGTTGCCGTACCAAGGCCCTGACATCAGTGTTTCAGCAGGAACGGGGCCATTCGGGAAGTACCAAGACTCACGGGGACCACACCATGGCTAAGGGTGATAACGACCGCGGACATCCTAGACGACTTAATTCATGTCGAAAACAATTGGAGTCATCATCCGGCCTTGGAATCCCTCCCATCCTTGCTGGACAGGAGGCAGTAGGGATTCGTAGCATCAAATGGCGCTCGAAAACGAGACCAAGCTCTCAGACGGTTGACACCACACCCAAAGATTACCACGGGCGGCCAGAGAATTCTGTTCTGCAGTTGAACCATATTGGTAGCTCCTCAGTCACGTTTCCGGTGCACAATAGCGGGACTCTTCCGGAATAGACGCTGAGGTCTTCATGTGTGCTTGATCTAGGACCCATTTGAGTCATGCTCTGCGTTCACTTCAGAATGATGCAGGTCTGTCGCGTCACCTCCAGCCAGGGGGAGTAAGTCGGGTCGATATGGGATCGAAATATTATGAGATACGATCAAGGGATGGAGACTGGGATTCATAATCCAAGAACTGAGGTTCGTAACACGATGACGCGCAACCTCGGATCTCTGTAAACTGGGAGAAATCCCAACCGTGCGGTGATGAGGGATGGCTAACAAAGAATTTGAGCGGAAGGATGGAATGGAGGGGCCGGAAGGAGGAGAACCGAGGAGCTAGACGTGCGGATTGTCTGAAGCAGATGTAAGGGTTGTGTAGACGTGTTGACATCGTACCAAGGCTTGTCAATCTTCCGTGGGGCTCGTACGACAAATATCCATGATACGACGCTAGCGTTCCAGTAGGGAGAAGGCCAGTGGGCCTACCATGTCTAGGGGCTGGCGTTTCCCTCGATAATACCATTACCAAAACCGAGGGCTGCATAACGGCCATCGGTGGAGAAGCGCCACATATTTCACAACACCATTGCGAACAGCTTCCATGACCGTTCGAGCATTGACTAAATTCTCACTCAACGGAATTGTGTCCAGAACAATCGCTGGAAACGGTGAAGACCCGGACAGGATCAGAGAGATGGCCATATAGTTGGTAAAAAGGTGATGAGGATGGGGTGAAAGGAAACAGCGATCGATAAAGGTTCGATAGTTGGATCACTGTTCCGAAATTGGGATCACGCGCATTCCCTCTTGAGCTTCTCTCGGAGCTTGAATGAATCGCAATTCTATCCGAAAATGACATCACATCCTTAAAATACGCGCAATGTCAATATGTTTCACTCACATATCAGAATGGACAGGAATTACAGAGTCGAACCAACCCAGGAGCATTGTCGCCCATGAAGGCATTCTTCCATAAAACAAGAGGCAACCCAGATACGTCACGCTCACCGTTGTCGAGAAATGGAAGGTGCGCACCGGAGGCAGAGGAAATACCCCTTCACATAGTTGAAAAAGAATACTTTGTCGTTTTCACTACCATAAATTGGATTCTCTGTTATGACTTCGTCGTTGCACGATAGTACGCGACGCCCCTTCGCATTCCCTAAGGAACGTTCCGGGCAGCTTGTTGAGGAAAGATCAAGTGAGCGAATTGGTTCCGATGTCACCATGACCTCCCCCTCGGCTATTATCTCTGATATAATAGCCCCTGGGCACGAACCATAAATCTCACTACGCCTTTCGGACCCAGCGGAACTCCTCCAGGCGTCCATTCTTAATTGTTCCACTGCCATAGTGCCTCTATCGACTTGGTGGGCCGCATTTCCACGCCACATTTCACCAAACCACCCTCCGCCTCCGCGTATACAAGGCATCACCAAGTCGTCAGTCCTTAATTCAGCTGCCCAGCGGTGCAGATCTAATTGTTCTTGCGCGAGTTCCACGCCAAGTGTCATGCCGAGCGCAATAGGCTCGTGTAGAGGCATATGAGATGATGCTCGAATTGGTGGTGGGGGCGTCCCGCTTCCATGGCAGAGATGTAGGGGAAATCACGAATCGGAGAGCCTGAGAGGAACAGCATATTGTTTATAACGCCTTCAACGGACTGAGATCGAAATTCGAGTTTATGGAGAGCCGTGAGTAACGAACGTCTTGAAATGGTAACACATGTCCTGGAACCGCTTTCGGATTTGCCAGAGAGGAGGCATTCGTACTGGGATTGGAACGCGCCTCAACAAATGGGAGATGCCACTCTGTACTGTCTGTCATACCGCCGATGGAGTAGTGGGCTAGTCTAGATCACATCCACTTGTCCTTAAACCAGTTACATGTAACAGACTCACGACCAAGCGACTACCAATCTCCAGCCCAAAACGTAGTCCACAACCCATCCTTCGTCTCCTGCAGAAACCCGTGTCATTATCTGGTCTAAATAAATACTCCTTTCGTCCAGTGAGACGCGCGAAGTACTTGGACTCCATCTGACATGTGGCGACTTCCGCAAGGAGTATTGTTACTGACCAAAACGTTGTGTGATCGATTGCTGATGTGATAAGTTGGTCAGTGGCATCAGAGAATATGGATAAGGTGCCTCAACACGCCCGGTTGGGTCATAGTTATGGTAAGAAGCCGATTTAAACGTGGAAAGCAGGTGTCTCTCCGAGCTGAGATTGGACGTTGGTGACAGCTTTTCTACGGACTTGTTCAATATCTACCAAGTCACCCAACAATGCATAGGTGGACAGCAACCCGCGTAGGTCGAGGGAAAGGGATTTCGCTATTCTGAATTGGAAGAAATAGATTACACCACTAAAATTTATGGCGGTTTCGACACACATGGTCTTTGAAGGTCTGCTTGGCGACATGCTTCATCGCGCGCGCTTGTACTCTTCAGAGTTCTTGAGCCCCATAAAAAGCATAGTGCTCAGGGAATCATAGATCATCTATTGAAATCCTGAATGCTGTTGGCAGTATCCGAAAGCAGCATTCTCGTGACCGTGCCACCACACAAACAGGTTCACTGATCATCCCATACTTGCAGATGGAATCCTTGGTAAGTAGGAGGTGGGCAAGGTTTTAGGTTACGGTGGGCCTGAGGCGCCTAAGTGCGATTTGCCATCAGATGAGGTTGGTAGCCATGAAATGTGGCAGGAGAGAGCCAAAACACAGTAAACAGAAGAATATCACAAGGGACGAGAACTCGGGTGGCAAGATGAGAGGACCAGAATGGGATGATTCTTGGTGTAAATTGATTGCGCGTTGCAAAAAAGAGGCACAGGCAGAACTCTGAGCAGCATGATAAACAAGGCCCCGATACTCTAAGGAAACGTTGTCCCAACTTATGTGCACCACCGTAATATCAAAGTCGGGATGTGATGGAAGCAATGGTTTAGATGCAGCCCTTCCGCACGTTCCGGTCAAAGATATATCAGTGGAGTCGCTTCGAGCCCTCGATCGTTCCATCGAAACCGTGGGTGGGAGGGGAAAATAATACCTTTGTGCGTTGGTCTTGGGATTAATTCGAATGCAACACAAATTTTCTTTGGGTTTTCAACTTTCACTGGCCACAGGTTTCGGCGCGATCAGGCTCAGATGGGACAGGGGGACAGAACAAGGTACATTTCGAGCCTCCTAAGTTCATCGGCTAAGGCTAAGTCGGGACAGCGTTGCTGAGGACAAATACCGGGTGAAATGATGGAACTGGCAAAAGAAATATTGATTTTCTAGTATGTTCAAAGTGATAACAGAAAGCGAATCAAGGGACTATGGAAAGGGCAAAATAAAAAAGTCTCTGGTTGAAACACTGAGCATTCATTCTGTCTGACCCGGGGCTGCAAGGGAGGAATGGCCATACATCTGTTGAAATCTCCGAGCTTTATCTGCACCCAGGGAAAGGGGACCTCGTCCGATGGAAGTCCAGAAGAATGGAAGGCGACCTAGCGAACTTCGCGATCCCCCCTCTGACGGGGGATAGAACGTGCAAGGTAAATAGGAAGACATTGCACTTTGACCACGAACATCCTAAATGACTTGGCTAAGATCAACAACAATTGGAGCTGTCTGCCAGCCTTGGAGAAGGATTCGAGTCCCATCTTTGCTGGACCGAGGGCTGTACAGATGGGTAGGATCAAATGGCACTTGATCGCCATACCAAGCGCCTAGGCCGTTGGCACTAGAAGAAACAACTGGTCGGTACTCCTCGGGAATAACAAGTTCCAATTTTCCATTGAAGAACACTGGTAGCCCCGCACGTTGTTCACCGCTTCCAAACAATGGGGTTCTTCCTGCAGCAGATGAACGGATATCAGACTTATGCACATCCCCTCCTCCTCCTCCTTCTTGGTTTGCGAGAGAAGATAAAATGGACACTTAATCCAGGACTCGTCCAAGTTATGCCCCACATCTGGTTCGGAATGATGTATATCTGCTGTGCCAGTTTTTGCCAAGGAAAGGGTAGGTCGAGTGGATACAGGATCAGGGAGGCGATAAGAGCAGGCAGGGGAAACAGTAGGATTCATAATCCAATATTTGAAATCTGTCACACGATAATGCGCAATGAGCTCGCCCGAGTCTGTCGACCAGGTGAAAGCATTGAGACCATCAAAAGCTCCGATGTAACGTGCTCCTGGAGAAAACCCAAGCGTGCGATGGTGAGGAATAGCAACCGTGTTAAGGCGAGGAGAATCATCTGCTTGGGAAGGAGGGGAAGCGAGGAGCTGCATGTGCGGGTTGTCCAGAATGGATATGAGAGTCATGTTGTCGTACCATGAGTTATCAGTGTTCCATGGGACTCGTATGATAAACAATCCATTATCTGATACTCGAGTTACAGCAGGAAGGGATTGTTGGGAAGAGTACCAAGATTAACAGAGGCCATATTGTGGCTAAGGATGGTGACGTTCCCCTCATTGTCTTCGGCAGCAACTCGGTGGCTGCCATGGACAAATTCAACCCAGACCGGGTGGTTGGGTCGATCAAGCTGAAATTGGGAAATTGTGC
>NW_024067213.1:0-88119 GCF_015039405.1 Cantharellus anzutake
CCTAGCAGGTGCATCGCGTCTTTTTCCATCTGGACACACTCGAATCGGTGGGGATCCCGCGCACAGCAGAAAGTAATGTGTGGCGAGGAATGAATAATGCTTTATATATACAACTCTGTTCATCCCTACCTGATCGGATAACTGCGTCATATACTCAAATTTGAACTGATAGCAGGTCTCACGCATCCTTGCTACCGAGCTGCAAGAAACATATGTATTGCACAACGAATGGCAGGAGTATGATGAACGATATTGCCACTGACGATGATCCTGCGGCGATACTATTAGAATATTAGCGATTTACGCTAGCGTGTTACGCTCAGTCAACCTTTGTTGAACTGAGGCAGACGAGAGAGAAAAATTCTTATCTGCTTTTATAAACAGTCGCCTCAATGGCGAACTGACTTTGGTAGCAGGAATACCAAGAAAGGAAATATAGCGCCGCAAGCTCAACATCACATTGTGAGTTGGCCACAGCGCACTATAACTCCCAAGAAGATCAAGATCATTACACGGTAGAAGAATTTGGTTGTTCATGGTGGGATTTGTGATTTCCAACTGCCTAATTTCTGTCCAGCATGTGACATTCACCTATGATTCAGAAGTTGGCGTCAGATATCCGCGATTATCGCCAGCACCGTCGCGTCATCTTTTTGTGCAATATCGTCTCCAAGCTCATTGTCACTTCAGTGGTGCTTTTTTCATCGTTTTCGACCTCATTCGATTCCTCACATAACCTCATCGTCGCTGGCGATTCTCTGGTCGCTCGATGGAGCCGTTCAATGCTCCGTTGGGATGCATTCCATTTCGCTCATATTGCTCAGAATGGTTATGTGTTCGAATATGAATATGCTTTCTTTCCGGGAGTCCCGCTGGTCATGAGGGCGGTAACAGAAATTGCGCGCATTGCGGGTTTGGTTTCTTGGACTAAGCAACCAAGTGTAGAGCAACTATTATATTCTGGTGCTCTTAGCACGCTATTTATCGACTCCTCACCTGTTTTGTACGAGTGCGTAACGTCAATTTTCGCTGGTGTGATTAGTTTAACGCAAGCTGGTAGATTGACGCTGGCGGTGACGAAGTCGACACAGTTCGCGCTTCTCTGCAGCTTGCTGCTGTCGTTGCCAACGTCGCCAGCAACGCTCCTTTTTGGGACGTACGCCGAACCCTTCTTCTCTTACTTTGCGTTGCGAGGGATGCTGCATGCTGAACGCCAACAGTTTGGTTCGGCAGCAATCTATTTCGCTCTCGCCACCACATTCCGGGCGAACGGAGTTTGCTCGTGGGCTACCTCATGTGGGGAATGGTGGTAGTGCCGTTACTTTCGATTCCAAAGAGTAAGTGATTTTCGTGATTAATTTGTCCCGGAAGGGAAGACGATATCCAGACCCCTCAGGTAACAACTGCGACGGCTGCAACAGCGTTATTATACGTCACTGTCTCCATTTCTCCGTTCTTTCTGCACAAATACTGGCGTTCCAATCTTTCTGCCACACACCTCCGTTGGGTTATTGCCCGAATGGTGCGTATCGACTATTCCCTTAATCTACCCGTATGTGCAAAGCAAGTATTGGAATGTCGGTTTTCTGAAATATTGGAGAGTGGCGCAAGTCCCAAACTTCATTATGGGTGGACCTGTCCTCACCTTATTGCTCTGGACATCCGCTTATCACTTCAAAATGGGCGTTTTGGACGTCGCACGGGTTGCGTCCAGTCACAGAGCCGAACACAAGCCATGTCTTCGGAGCCCCCTAGACGTTCAACGTATTCGTGTCATTCCTTATGCTTTGCATGGCCTCATCTTTGGCTTGATCCTTTTATTTGCCTCACACACTCAAATTGTGTTGCGACTTGCGTCCTCACTGCCAATAGTATATTGGGCAACAGCAGACCTGCTCATCCATAGAAAGAGGCTGGCTCGTTCCTATATTGCATGGAATATTGTGTGGTACGCAGTGTCCTGCGTATTATGGGGCGTTTTCTTGCCCCCAGCTTAGGATGTTGCCTGGTTCACCCCATTCTTGCACGGACAATTTATTCGCACGATATTCCCTGCACCCCTTTGACGTGAAAGTGGTCTCCAATTAATATTGTAGGTATTAACGTTAACCCATCATATGCATCTGCAGGCCCTCACTAGTCTCGGTGCCAGACTCTCTGGTGGGCTGCGCGTGACCATAGGGGCATTGAATTGATGTGTTGTGTTGTGAACACCGCTTAAATCCGCGACCAGAAGGCCTGGGACCGAGGCTAGGCCCTCACTTGAGCGGGTTATTCTTGTACAGTTTCCCTCAACACCCCACTACGTTTACCAAGAGTTCGTCAGACAATATCGTCTTCATATTTGTGCCATGTTTACGTATTTCTACGACTCATTGGCTGGCGTTGCCTTCTGCTTGCCTCTTTTGGGTGGAGGTCGGTGGCAGTGCGGTGAATGCATGTGGCAATCAACCACAAACAACGCTAAGGTCATCTGGCTAAGTGCATGTTATGGATGAGGATCCTCGCCGAACGCGTATCTCTTTGGGACTACCTAGTTTTCCCGAGAAGGGAAACGCGTCTGCGCCGCGGAAGCGGGCGGTGAGTATCGCTGGGACACGCGTCATTAGCCCTCGAAGTCTGGCACGGCGAAGTATGGTGAGTTTGTTTTTCGCCACCGATTTCCGAGAAATCTTTGAGACGAAGCAAATGAAAGGCCCCGCGGAAGTCTATTTTGAAGCAGCACGTGTCTCTCCCAGCGGTTGACGATGAGACGCAAACTTTCGAACTACCTCTGTCCGATGCTCCTAGTACACTGAGAAGCAGTCGACAAAGCGAAGGGGGACGCCGTGTTAGCTTCGCTGCGAATGCCCAAGTAAGATTATTCGATAAACTTCAAGGCTCGCCGAGTCCTGCGAAGATCTCGACTCCCAATCGTGCATCATTCAGAAGCGACGGGGACCCAAACATCTCTCCTCTGAAGCGACGAGGAATGTCCCTCCCACGCAGACGGTCTAGTCTTTTGTCCCAAGGCACTCCCGACCACAACTTAGATACTGAGGAAGGGTCAACTTCAGCAGTGTCACGGCTTTCAGTCCAACCTGATGATGAAAATTCAGACATGGATATCGACGAAGACGGTGAACATGGTGACGGGGGACGATTCTCTCCCAAAGTTCATGGTCCTGCCTTTCCCAACATGCCAGTGGTCGGTGATGAGGTCCCTGCTCCGCTCAGCCTTCCGGCAGTTGGACCTCTGCTCATCGAACCTGCGAGTCCTGGGGGTGGAATAAACAGTCCACGTGTCTCAAACACGTCTGACATGTCTATTGCGATAATGCCCAGTGACTTGTCTCCAGAAACACAGAAGATCTTGCTCGACGCTGACCACTCAGATATGTCTATCGCGCTCACCGCTAAGGGCGGTCCGAGTCGCAGGGAATCCATCGTTTCTGATATGGACGTCACCAATATGGATGGTCTGGTTCCTACAGTTGAGGAGCACCCTGCCCACGAGTTTGTAGTTCCTTTGGGTCGCAGTATTCCACGCACAGACAGAGATGGGAATGTTGTCTCCCCCACACCTGCTGAGAAAGCAAAGGCGGCGGCGCTGGCGTCACTCCAGCAGCTTTCCGCGGCAAGCGGAGATTCGCCCAGTGAAGATGGAGACGAAGACGAAGGTCCAGTGGTTCCCATCAGAGCAACTTCTGACATGTCTATTGAAGACGCCACCAGGAGGCTTAGAGCTGCTTCCCAAGACTTTGAGCTTAGTGCAGACGATCAGACTGGCTCCACGTCTTCAAATGGCATGTCCCTCGTGACAGGAGAACCAACGGTAAATATTACGACAATGCCACGGTCGTCTTCTCTCCATGGGCAGACAAAGGATGATGCTCCAGACAATCCGGCTGTGGATAAGCCATCTATGATCCCAGTACCCTCTGCAAAATTTCCCACTCCTTCATCCTCCAAAATTATATCTACAATATCTCCCGTGAAGCCTCGATCAGCCTTTAGGGCAGCATTTACGCCTCCATTTATCTCACCTCGCAAACGTGCATTGTCAGCACCTTCCCCTTCCCCATCTCCAGCGAAAAGGCGTGGGTTGATCCCTCCTGTGGGAGCGCCCCCTAAACGAGAAAGAGCACAGTCTGTCAATCCTTTCCAGTCATCCCCGCTGAAAGTGTCCCAATTCACCCGCAATCGCGCACCCTTGAAAAAGGGTTTATCATTTACGGCTTCCTTGAGTCGCAACCCATTCTTGGAAGAGGCTCCACATACGATTTCGGGAAATTCGTCTTCGGCAACTACTACCAGTGTTGTCGACCAGAACAATGTACATCAGACGGTGCCAGGGTCTTTACAGCAATCTGACCTCCCAACCCCGGGCAACATTGCACACAGAGCGGACTCCCCGAAACATACCTCATCAACGTCGAAGCTGCAATCTCCTGTGTCTCCCTACACAACTACCGAGGAGGCTATGACCCGTATTGGTGACGAACAGCTTTCCCAGTCAGTTAAGGACCATTCAGGCGCGTCCCTTGTGGAACAAACAAATAACACTCCTGTCGACAAAGTAAATAAGGCTATAGTTTTTAAATGTTTCTGTGCTAACGGAGTATCTTTTCTGCAGCCAATTAAGCCTTCTGCACCTCCAATAGGAGTTAGAAAGTCCTTTACCCCGTTCCCACCTATAAACCGTTCGCGCCGTCTGAGCACTGTGCTTAAAGGGCGGCTCTCGAACGTTATTGAAGCTCCCCTCCCAGAACCGACTGCGTCGAAGGTGCGTGGGAGTGAGTTTCTTCCGTTTTAGGAGTCTGACCATTGCCCCGCAGGCCCCCGAAGTCTCAACACATTCCATTCCCGCTCCTTCGGAAGATATGACTTCTATAGTGCAGTCAGACGATGGAACCGTGCCAGCCACTGGAATTGATAGTAAAGGACTGCCTGGAGTGGAAGCACGTCGTCGCCGCTCTGAACTTCGCCGCAGCATTGCAGCGCGATTAAGCCTGTCAAAAGCCCCAGAAACATCTGAATCCCCTGCTTTGAAGGCAAAGGCAATCACGAGGACTCCAACCACAGCGAACATGCTCGCAGAAGCTGCAAACTCTCCCCTCCATATTCCATCCATGAAGCCCCGTTCCACATTCGGTAGGGCTAGCTTTGTTCCTGCTCCAAGGCCATCTCTTGTGCCTCAATTACAGTCCCAAAAGGCTGAATCGCGTGTAAGTGGCCCGGTCGTTGTCGTGATTCTTTATCAAGCGATTCTCACATGAAGTTGCGGGTTAGCCCACTCCCGCCACTATGTCTTTGGCGGATTTCGTTCGGGACACAGGAAATGAATTCAAAGACATCACCGTTGATCCGCCAGTTCCCCGTCTCGACGTTTCCCAATATCCCGAGGGGAGTGAAGGTGTGGCTAGTCACTGTTTATGCAACTCCATTTTTAACGGTGTCAACAGGGTATTCGTTGGCTGACACGATACAAGCCATGACTATACATTATCCCCAGATAGATTTCTACGAAGACGTGAGTTCGTCCTTGCCCTATGTGGTTCCGCATATACCATGCCTTTCCATAGTCAATATCCGAGATGAAGAGACAGATTGAAATTCTCGAAGACTCCTGCCAACAAATGTATATGCACGCGGAACGACACACTCCAGAAGTGATCCTGGATTGGTTGGAAGCTGACGATGATACCCGCGAGATGATAAAAACGGCACTCAAGATCCGACGAACAAATGCGAGTCTCAAGGCAGACGAAGCATGGATATCGTGGAAGGCACAAAATACTCAGCAAATGTTGGATTCTGCCAAAGTTCATCTGGAAGATTTGGAACAGGTAAGATATCAGATGTCCTGCATTCTTTGGTTGGGCTAAACTCAAACCGCAGCTCAGAGTGAAGCTTGATGAGATCGACAATCAGCTTCCAACCACTATCACTGCACTTCAATTGGAATATGATCAGTTACAAGCTGAATTGGAGCAGGAGCAGGCTATGATCAAAGAGTTGGAGGAATGCGACCCTCAGCTGCTCGAAGATGTCAACCAAGAGCTACATTTGCAAAAGTATGGTACATTTGCCTGGAGCTGTAACCCTTCTCATTCCCTACTTAGCATAGAGCTGGAAGAAGTTCAGGCATCTGTTCGCCAATCCACAGCACAGCTAGAGGTCTTGTTGGCGAAGGAGCGTGAAGTACAAGCGGAAGTTAACGGGGCCAGGGAGGCAATCGAACACGCTAATGCAAGGGCTGATCAGATACGTGGGGACACTCGCGAGGAAGCTGCCAGGTTAAAAGGTAAGTGAGGTTTCCAATCTATCCAAATGATTGGATGTTGATTTATGCGTGGAGGTGTATTCACGATGCTGCAAGATCTGCATGGTTGGCACCTCATGAAGGTGCAAACAGACTTGCTACTGTTCCAATATGATGCGCAGGCAGCCCGGTTCCTCGTCCAGCTTCAATGTCGTGGCCTACAAGTTCATGAAGTTGACATCTCGCTGTTACCCAACGGGCCCTGCCAGACCGAGGATACCATTATCAATGAACTGATGCTAGACCGAGGCAAGACTCAGATAGCCCAGACCAACCTACCAAAGAATCCTGAACAGGTCCGCTCACGCTTTGTTACTTAAGGGGTTTATGGTACACTCATTGTGCCCTATTCGTCAGGTTCTGATAGAGTTGAATCTTATGTGGGGCTGCATGTCACGGTTCAGGCACCAACTACAGACTCTTAAGATGTGGCCACTCCGAGTGGAAATTCTCGACGACAAGGGTTTGCGAGCAACGGCCAAGGTGATGCTCCCCGGCGTGAAGGGACGAGCCGATGTTATCTTCACCTTCAGCCGTGACGTTATCTCAAGTTGGCCGGCGAGAATATCGGGGGTATCCTACGAAGTCTGTCTCCAATATGGAAAAATTGGGTAAGTACTCGTCCCCACAACAATGCATGTCACTCAATTTGTCTCAGTTTGGACGAAGCTAGAAACATCATTGCTGATGCTATGAGCCGAGCCACTCCTACGCAATGTCACAATGTTCTCGCTCGTGCTTGCGCCGAACTGCGGAATGCATACGCGTAACTGTAAGCTTATTGAACTATTTATTTGCCTCCCATTGCGGTTAGGGTCGTGAGAGATGTACGTGATGTAATGTACACCGGAATGCGCAAAAGGTCCTACATAACAAAAGGTCGTGAACATTACACATGCAAATAAATTATAAGATCAAAAAACGAAGGTGCAATTGAGAGCAAACATGTATGATTATACCGTTGGCATCTTGGCATCCAGTGCCAACACCAGCACCTGTAATGTTGACCGTTCGGCGGCAAGGGAGGCATGCTCAATTTTTGCAAACTCCGCTACATAATTCCAAGTTTCCTTCGTGCTATCTGTATAGCTTTGTGCTAACTCGCTCGCCAGCTTACGCATACTAAGCCTGCAAGCCGACTCACGGGAGCGGGTGACCGAGTATGCAGTGGCAATCTCAGCTTCCAAGTTAGCAACCTGAGCTTCCTGGGCCTTTGAAGCTGTTTCGTGGGCGGCAACCTTTACACGTAGCTCAATGATCTCCTGTTCAGTAAACAGGCGCACTGAATGAGGCATCGCCGCGAAAACCGGGGATGGTGAAGGCATTTCTGAGGGAATTGTAGATGCTGGGAAGAGGAGCTGGGAAATAGAGCCTGTTGCACCGCTCTTTTGGCTGTGAGTATAGAAAGAACGGTCTAATGGTGAAGGAGGAACGGACGCAGTCTGCGCATCCGCGTCATCGAGATTGAAGGACAATTCAGATGATCCCGGTGTTGTCAGAAGTAGCGACGATCGATGAACGTCGGGAGTAAACGGTGCCGGGACCTCGGACAACATGGTGTCCATGTCACCTTCTGAGAACTCGCGAGAACGTTCTGCAATGGCGTCGAATGACAGTATCGATGGACGGCTAGTTGGCGAGTTGACGGGCGCTGTGCTAGGTCTCCCACGTCGTGTCGCCCGCGAAGTTGTGCGTAATGGTCCAGGAGGCTGATAAGGCCGACTGGGAGGGAGGAAAATCGTCGGAAGAGAAACTGAATTGGACAAAGGACTGATGCTGGGATTATGATGGTCTGGTGTGAAATTTTCAAGAGAAGGTCCGTCAAAATCTGCCGTGTCATCACTTGGAAGGGTCATGTCAGCAAAAGAAAAATTCATTAGTCGATTTCGTGGAATAGAGAAGGTTTGTTCAAATCTTGGTGGAACTTTGGACGTGGATGGGGTCTTGGGTTGATGAGCTGGAGAACGTGGATGTGAAGTGCGTACGGCTGTGCGACGTGGCGAAGCTGCAACATTATTGGACTGCCGCGAGTTGCTGCGTGAATCTACGACTCTGATGTCACTTTTTCGCTTCTTGAAGGTGCCCCTAAACCCATCTGAAGGATCTCCTTCAGTCGCTGTCCGCCTCGAAGCTGCACCTTTCATAGAGATTCCTTGGGCCCTCTCCCAAGTAGGATAGGATACCATTGCACCAGAGCTACTTGGACGGGGAAGACCGCTTCGTCGCTTAGCAGTGGTCGAATTTGAGTCAGAAACCGAGCTCTTGGAGTTTTTGACCACAATTGAATTAGTATTTGATGGCTCATTCGCTTTCCCACTGTCGTGAGCCCCCCCTCCGCCGTTGGTGGATTTCCTATCACACACTTGGGGAGAGGACTGAGCGGTCTCTTTATCAGGCTCCGGACTGAAGCAGTGGGAGACGGCTGCCGATGCTCATTCTGATTATCCTTGATAGCCGACTTGATGCTCCCAGCCACCCGAATGGGCAAACCCGTCACAGATTTCTGATCACCATCATCTTCTACAGAACGAGTCTTCTTTGGGGAAGCCAAAGACACGGCTAGCTTCGGCCTTAAATTTTCACGAGGCTCACCGAGTTGAGGCATTGATGCAAAGACCGACGAACGAGGCCTGGTTTTCGGTTGTGGTAGAGCCGAGACTGATGCCACCTTGATAGAAGAAGCTCGGGTTAAACCAGGTACAGATTCAGTAGGAGATGACAAATCTCTGTCTTCGGCCGTCGCAATTGGGAGAGGATGGGGAGAAAGCGAGGGGGTCGCAACTACGCTAGGAGTAGCAGATGTTGAATGAGGGGCTCTAGTGATCAATTTTGTTGGGGGCGAGGCCAATACAGGCCCATTTCTGGGCTTGACTTCAATTGACCTTGATGAACGGTGAGAACCTTCTGGTCCGAAAGCAGATGCGACAGAGGCCGATGAGACGTGGCCTACTCGTCGAAAAGAAGCCCCAGGGCTAGATGGTGCCTTTGATGTAGTCGGTAAAGATGTCCCTTCCCTAGGAACATCCTCACGGGTCAGGACTGGGGTGCCTCTGCCGGTGCCTTTTGATGATGGGCGACTAATAGGATTTCTATCCCGCTTTGGCGGCGTGACTTTAGTGCTGCTAATGGAGCCAGAACGCCTAGCCGGACTGGACGGAGTGGGTTGATTTGGAGGGGACGACTCCACAGCAGTTGACGAATCATAAGCGTCACTTGAGGATTCAAAAACTTTCGCCAAGGCGCGCGCGGACGGCTTTGGAGGAGTATGATTCGATTTTCGATTGTTTACAACATCTGCCAAAGCTTTCCCAACCATCGAAAGGGACCGTCGACCCCCAGTCCCTAGTGCAGGTGTGAGGGCTTTAGGGGCGCCTTCTGAGGGGTCTTCCTTCCATCTTGAGTTTTCTTCTGAAATATAGGCATCCCCGATCCTAAAATGCTACTCGACTACTGAGGGGGGTGTAAGCTGTTTTCCGCGTAAGGTCGGTCGTGGCCTATGATTGCTTTCTCACAACAACAGCACTAGTTAAGCCAAAAGGACACATACTAAGTTTACACACGGTATCCCCAACCCTCGTCCTAGGTATTGAACTTAATCTTATTCCCAATGCACGCGCAAGACGCGCGAAAAGTGCCCGGAGAGACGTGTCCTAATGGAGTCCCAAAGACTTGTCGACCCTTGTTGTGGCCTGTTTTCGTGACACCACGGACAAACAATGCAGTCCCCACATGTCTGCTGCAGTAAAAACTTCTCACGCCCTGAACACGCGTTCCGCTGGACAAAGGCTTTTCTCATTGCGATCCTTAAAAAAAATTCACTCATGAAAATTTCGTGGCGTGCTCATGTATGGCGCATCGCGTAGTGAGCTTAGTCTCATCTATGACGGTGGTGTTTCTCCTACGACCATCAAAGTCCCCAATTCGATTGCATGCAAGGAACCTCGCTGTTACTCCATTGCATTAGCCCAACCATCGAGCAGACTGCCGTATCAGCTGTGTCGAAACGAATGGCTGCCGGACGAAGACCTGGACGAATTAAATTAGGCACATGCCTCTACCGCAAGGCGGAAAGCAGCTCTTTTGTTTGTAAACACGAGGCGGTTGCTATGGCTGGATTACCTTGCAATTGAAAATCATCCACACTTACCCAGCTGCTATCACCTGAGATAGACAGTGCGTATTACACATCTCTGCATATAACCCTCTGGATCTTGGTGTCTCCTAGTCCTCTCAGATTACTACTTCTTAACGAAGCCAGCCCCTCATCCCGCACCAACGAAATGGCGGACACGATCCCTCCCGTTATCACGGAAGCTGAGACAAATGACGCCGCTAGCGTCTTTCTCGCCGAACAAACGTTCTCAGTTCCGCAAACACCAGGCGGTGCACTGTCGCGGGCCTCGTCTTATGCTGGTCCTGAGTTTGGACCTCTCCAGGAGCTTGTCACTACGATGAAAGGGACGCTTGACCACCTCGGAGGCGTCTTCGATACTCTTGGAGAGCAGTAAGCTTCCCTCAGGCCGTCCCAATGATTTTGGAATTCTAAGGAACACCCAACTCCTCTAGGACAGCTCGCGTGGCTAGCTTGGCGCCCGCACTACATACCGCGCATCAAATCCACCAGCTTCGCAAACAATTGGTGGTTCAAGATCGCCGCCAGGTAGGATTTCAGCCCTATTGCTCTGACAGTTGGTAACAACTTCGGTTATAGGAGGAACGTATACAGGAACTTAAGCTGCTCCTGCGGGATGTGTTGAAAGAACAAATTGCTACCCATCTTCGGGTCCATGTTACCCGCATGATCAAGGAGCAGGTTAGTCGCTGGACAACGTATCCGCACATGCAAACTAAAATCTCTCAAGATTCAGTCGAGGGTCAAGGATCAGGTTTCGAAACAGGTAAATCCCGATGATTTTGTTTTGTGAGGAGCGGTATTGCTAATATCTGGGAAACACAGTTGCAACTGCAGTTCCCCGAGGAGATGCGCATCCAAGGTAGGGATTCGCCTTGTTGCGGGTATCAAACTTAATGAGTTGCACTGCAGTTGCCCAGCATCGGCCGCAGCTTGCAGGCGTAAAGCGCAATCTCCACGACACGTAAGCTAAGCTACTAGTAGCTAAGGCCCTCATGTTAACCACCTTCTCCAGTAACGCACGCCGTCACAACGCACACTTCAAGTCGCACCAACTCTTCGAGCCCCTGCAACCCTTGCACACGGCTAATGGGAAACCTAGTCCCGACTTTCCTAAGGACCTCGCTACTATGTTCTCGGTGGATGGTTAGTCTATCCCTCCTCCAATCAGTCAATGATCTTGACATCTCTCCCTTTCAAGCTGCAACTGCAAAGAAGCTGTGCAAGGATTATGAACTACCATTAGGTACAGGATAAACTTGAATTTGGTGCCGTCTCCACTCATCATCGCAATTCTTAGCTCCTGGGGGTTGCTGCAGACGAGCGGGAACAAAATCTAAACAAGTTCATGGCATACTGCGGAGTAAGGATATTTGGACATCGAGGCCCAACCGTCTACTCACTATCTTTTAGATGCAATTCCACATGCTACCCCCACCGCCAAGAATACAATTCAATGGCTTAGCCGTGAGTCCTTGTTCCCTAAGCCTAAGCCTTAGACATCGACTAATATCACGCCTTCTAGTTCGGCGCCTGATTTCACCTGTCTTGCTATTCATGTCCTCCCCCTTCCGCATTTCTTGTGATCGCCCTGTTACCTCACGGCATCATTGAACAAAAGCACGTAGCTGAGCTTGAAATCCGCTTTGTGTTCAACGAGCTCCATAGCTAGAATATTACTTATGTTCATCTACACGACCTACATACAACGCTGGGAAAAGCCAGGCTAGTTCCCTTGATATCGAACGTTCGTCTTGACAGTGCCCCATCTGTTTGTTGCTCCATTTCGGTTTGAAATATTGTCGGATTGATGTATAAGTACTAAACCCGCACGATATCTTCTGCCATGAGAACGCCCTCCGAGAATGCTTTGTTTCCATACCAAATCGCTGCATAGCCACAAATGCGAATTGAGGTAACTTGGCTTCGTTCTGGAAGTTTTCTATTCCAATTAGAGGTGAACTCGCCTGGAAAGCTTTGACTTTACTTCGTACCCCCGCCTCCCAATGTCCTCTCCAAGTCCTACGACATCCTCGGAGAAATCCTGCCCAGCAGTCTCGCCCCGTGCCTGTATCATGGCTCATACTTAAGCTCATGTCAGCGTTACCTGCTCTCTGTCAATGGGCGCAAGTACCAGTGACAGATCTCAGCTCGATCGACCAATGGAAGGCCGTGCGGCGGAAGCTGGTAGGTTTTCTTTAGCTCCATAGCTCTTTCCCTGCCCTTAACCAATAAGCATTGACATTTCTCGTCGTTCTAGTTTATTGCTTAATGGGCTCGCCCAAAGGGGTGGTACCAAGAAAGAGGTGTACAATGTTGTGCGATTTGGCTCCGCAATATCGCCACGCGACACCAGGAAGATGTTCAGATAATCACAGTGCTCGTCCAAAAGTGGTTGTATACATATGGCCGGTGGCCGATCACGATCGCGCTCTTCGTCACATCCGCGCCTTCAGCTTCAAAGCCTCTCCTTCCTTCTGGACAGCAGCCAGAGGGGGATGATGTCCCGAACGGATTAAGAGGGGACGTGTATAAAGCTGCGATGGACTTCAAACAATTTTTGGCCGACGATGCAAGTGATCACACTACATTACCTATGGTGCCTGTGTTTTGGGAGGTTCGTCCCCCAGTTTCTGTCACTATATCCCATCCTCGGACTATTTTCTATATAGGATGTGTTTTGCCTTGCGGATGTCTTTGACTAGGGTAAGCCGCGCCGCTGGATCGTCATTTCCGCCGCCGAAATCTCAAGAGACGCCCCCTAGATCCTCACAACCAGGCCCCCCATTTCCCCTAATCTCCTCGATGCAGTAAGTGCACTATCTTTGACATAAGCATATTGCTGTTGCTGAGGACTTCTCAAGGCCTCATCCGCGCTTGAAACCCTGCTCGACCCGATCCGCACCATTCTGATCCGAGCGTTGAACAAGTGAGTTGTCGCTGTCTTTTTACTTCTGCTACCATGTATACTGAGGACTAAGTGACCCAGACTTCAGAGGTCAGTCAAAATACTCTGTCCAATCACCGCACTGTATTTCCCGATGACGAACGACGTATAATCCATAGGCACTGAAGGGATTACAGCTTGATTCGTCGAAGGAGCCTGTGTCATCTCCCGCGAGCTCGCGCTCGGCAACGCCGAAAGGAAATGACGTTTCCAGCGGGAACGAAGCGAGCTCCGAAGAAGATTCTTCCCCTGAAGGAGCGACGAAATAAAAAGCACTAGTTCACATTCCGGTTTGGTGGGGTATGCTAATTGCTTACAGTCCGTTTGCTAATGGAGTAATTATCCCTAGATTATTGTTTGTTTGAAAAATTCACGAATGCGGGAGGGCCCACGCGGGACACCAAGCTTGTTGGATTGTAGACTCCCACTTGATCGGAGTCCTCTTGATTATATGATTGTTTTGTTATTATATCAATGTCACGCGGTCCCTTCAATGCTTGGCCGAAACAGCTCGCACTCATAAGCCCATTACCATCCATGTCCGTGCCAAAACTGATCCCGGGAAAATGTTGTCGCCCAGCATAATTCGAGAGAGAGCTGCTGGATCATCGTCCACGGTCGGTGTGATGCAATATTCGTTATTTGTGCATCCTAAGACTTTGCAATTACCGAAGGCAACGTGTACGACGTGACCGAATTTCTTGACGAGCATCCAGGCAAGGGATTCCCTAGATTTCGTCGATGAACGCGTAGTGGTGAACTTCATCTCTGGCTGGGTTCGATAGGTGGTAGTAAAATCATCCTGAAATACGCTGGTAAGGACGCAACGTAAGAAGCTGTTCGGGCTGCTGTCATCGCTGGGCCAGTTCCTGACTTTTCCATATGGTAGAGAGGAATACGAGCCGATACACCCTCCGGACGCTATCACAACCCACCTCCCTAACGAGAAGCAGTACGTCTCGTTTGGACCAATCATGCCATTGGTGCTCGGTGCTTGAACTGACCAACGTGAACGTCATTGCTTTTCCGGACCGCTAGCCTCGGCCCAGTGGATTCTTCATCAGTTATTAAAGTAGTGAAGGAGGTCACTCGGGAAGAGAAGGACCGGCTAGCACTATTCGAAAACTCGGCCACCGATCTCAGAATGCTTGAGCCTACATGATTTCGAGGTAACTGACGCCCTGCCGAGGCTACTCAATTCCCGGTGGTTCCGAACTTTAGTCACTGACCCTTTCATGTTAGACTGTGGCTAGGCAGGTCATGCCCGCAAAGGCGTGGGCATACTATAGCTCGGCAGCCGACGATGAGATCACAAGCCGCGAAAACCACCTCGCTTATCACCGTATCTGGTTTAGACCTCGAATATTGAGGAACGTTTCTGTGGTAGATTACAGCACCGCTATCTTGGGACATAAATCAACCATGCCAATATACATCGTAAGCTGGGGAGCTAATACCATGCACCCAATCTAACTCACACCGCGAAGACTGCCACTGCTCTTGGAAAACTTGGCCATCCTGATGGCGAACTCAACCTCACGAGAGCGGCCGCCAAGAAAGGCGTCATCCAAATGGTCGGTCCTTTACATTCTGTACTATCAGGACCGGTTTGCTCATTCATTCCTTGTGCTCTCGTCAGATCCCTACATTAGCAAGCTGCTCCTTCGACGAAATTGTCGATGCTGCGGAACCTGGACAAGTTCAATTCTTCCAACTCTATGTGAACAAGGATCGGTCAAAAACGGAAAAGATTGTAAGACATGCTGAGAAGCGGGGCATCAAGGGGTTATTCATTACTGTTGACGCTCCACAACTTGGACGGCGAGAGAAAGATATGAGGATGAGCTTTGATGACGCAGGTGCTCAAGTGCAGAGTGAAGAGGGTCAGAGTATTGATCGGAGCCAAGGGGCAGCCAAGGCAATAACTGTGAGTGCAGCGGCCCCGCTTTGCAGCCCTGGATGCAGTGCCTAACTCATTGTGCCCAATCCAGTCATTCATTGACCCTTCTCTCAATTGGGACGATATCAAGTGGTTTCAAAGCATCACACGAAGTGGGTAAGCTGACCATTTGAAACCAACAATTGTTTTTTTTTTTTTTTTTTCAGTGCCGATTATTCTCAAAGGAGTCCAGACTTGGGAGGCAAGTAAGAGCGTCACCTCATGTATATTATGGTACCAACTTTTCCCCTTCGCCTCCGCAGGATGCAGTGCTCGCCGTGGAGTCTGGTGTGCAAGGCATCGTTCTTTCCAACCATGGAGGTCGTCAACTTGAAGTGTGTGTCCCTCCGAAATATGGACAAATTCCGCTGAACGTTTGGCTTGTCATTAGTTTGCCCGGTCGGGAGTCGAAGTCCTCGAGGAGGTTGTTTCTGCCCTTCGGGAACGTAACATGTTCCCTAATCCCCGCTTTTCAATTTTTGTGGACGGCGGTGTGAGACGGGCTTCCGATGCACTGAAGGCCATCGCAATGGGTGCTACTGCAGGTGGGAAATGAAGTGAACCACCAAGGACTCTCACGAATGGCTGTTGTTTCTCCCAGTTGGTATTGGCCGGCCCTTCTTGTATGCCTACAGTGCTTACGGGCAAGCGGGTGTGTCCTTCATATTTAAATCAAAAAGCCGTCCTTTCCTGATATCTCATGATTGCCCAGGCGTAGAAAAAGCGCTTCAAATTCTTGCGGTGAGTTTTTTGTTGTCCACGGTCACATCCCCCTCGTCCTTATTGAATGTCACAAGGATGAGTTTGAAATGAATCTGCGGCTTTTGGGAGCTAGGAATCTCTCCGAAGTGGTGCCGGCGGTGGTAGACACAAGCAGTCTAAGGAATCATGCTACGAGCGTTCCAGAAGATCACATGTATGGAAGAAATTGTGAGCATATACCTTGACCTGTTTCTCTTTCCATGCTCACGATCCAATGCCCAGATGTCAGCATGACAGGACCTAACTTCCGGTCACTCAGTGGGCGTGGACAAAAATCGAAACTCTGATCTTTTTGTCGACTATATGTATATTAATCCTGTGACTGTATGTGCTCATCATCGCAGCACCAGATAGTATCAACATAGATCACGCAAACCAGAGTTGATACTTGATTGACAGGATTGAATACCATGGGAAGAGTATGGATGTTTTTACCATTGTAACAGATCAAAGAACAAATAGAACACGAATAGTTCAGAAATACAACTTAGAGATAAAAAGTTCGTAATGGCATAATTCGTTCGTTGAATCATTCGAAGGATCTTATGACTTTTCATCGCCAGTTTCATTTGATTCGAATGGTTTAAAGGTCGTCTTGAGAGGGCTAGACACTCGTGCTGCAAACTCATGAACAACACTATTCACGATGGAAAAAGTAGAGACTTACGTGCAAAGGCTTGACTCCTGCACCGCGCACGTTCCAGAGGAGGCATATTCGACTGGGAAGATGCTGCATGAGGGTGGGATTTAGCTAAAAGTAGCGCAACAGGCATTGACCGGTACCTTGAACGATGACGGGTGATGACGAAGAGGCCACTATTGTCACATCTCCGTCCGACAAAGCAGAACGAGAAGGAAAGAAATCAACCTCCATGGTTGAGACGAGCGGTCTGGGAGGGGATGGAGGAATCAACCCAGCGCCAAGAGCACTCTCGATAACCATCTTCGGCTGCATGGACTTTCGTCTCTGAGAACCGGTTAGAACTATCATTCCACAACTACACACGAGAAGACGTACTCTTTCCATCACTACTGGCCCCGGTTCATCTACAAGGAAACGCGATTCATCCGCTCGCTCACGCCTTTCCACACACTCAACGACCCAACCGATACCGACCAAGAATGGTTTCGGTTCGTCATAGAGCTTGTGCTTCCCTAGCGTAGTCGGTGATCCGGATTTGAAAACGACGTGTGTGATGCTGGGCGTCAATCGAGTGAGAATCTAAGGCCGAGATGGAAAACAATGAAATAACGATACAAATGGAAAAGATATAGATAAAATCCAAAAAGCTTTTAAGTGGAAGGAACCAAAATTCATGACATAGCATCACTCACTCGTGCACCTAAGCCTTTCAGCATGTTAATAAACAGCTGTCCTGCATCTGATCCATCATCAGTCCGCACGTCAACGTATATAACGCAATCCTTTAAGGTTTTTAATCGTGTTTTGGCTCCATTCGAGGCAGTAACACTTGGTTGCAATGTCGACACTGAAGTCTCAGCCTCGGATTCGGGTTGGACAAGTGGAGTCGCCTGGTCAACAAGAGACCTCGAAGCCATTGATGCCCATCGGTTGCGCTGGTCACTGAATGCGAGCGGGGCAGTGGAGGAGGTCAGAGGGGGGACCTGTTCAGCTTGGAGTCCCATCTTTGCTGCTACTAGAGGTAGGGTTGGCATGACCGATTTTGGGGCACTGGAAGTATTGGGAACACCACTGAAGGGCATTGTATTCACAGTCGGTGCAGTTGACTTGTCGCCTGATTCGCTACCAGCCAAGGTCATTCTTGCGCGATGTCGTGGTATCTTGAGCTTTTCCAGCGCGGATTCAAGATTGGACAATGAGGTTTGGGTCGAAGAGTGAAGGGATGTCCGACGGTTAGTAGAGACTTGATCGTTAAATCCCATTGAGGTGTTCGGACGTGGGGGGCGAGTGGTGGGTGCAGGAAGAATCGATGAAACCGACCGTTTCGTCGGAGGCCGGTACACGCGCGCAAAATTGAGTTTAGTTTGACGACCTGGACCTGAATTCCACGCGGGTCGAGATGTTGTCGCTTTACCGGATGATCCGGCTACTCTCCTGTCACCAGCAACCACACGAGCACTGGCCAGTAGAGGCTTTAACGTGGGCCCTTTGAGTTTGAAAGTGCCAGCAGCAGCCGCGAGAGTGGTCCGTCGAGGGATCATGGACGATCCTGGAATAGGCACTTTCGGCAGGGTCATCTTAGAGCCATCATCGAGCTTTGTTCTCTTCGATGGACTCTCAAGTACCTCTGTTACATCATCGTCATTCATCATGCTCATATTTCTATCTCGATAAGTAGAAATGTTCTTGGTACTTGTTTCCGGTGTTCTGCCTTCGGCCGATAGAGTGGCCCGGGAAAACAGCTGGGGTGCAGGGAGGGGTTTCTTTGAAACGTCATCAGAAGCCACATTACCCCCGACATTAACATTGCTCCTCACCGTAGGTGGGGCAGGTTTAGGCGTGCTGGATACTGAAGGACGCGAGAGACGCTCATATAGAAACGGCTTAGATGGTGATTTGCATTTGTGATGGGATGTGGGTGGGTTGAACAGGTCAATGGTCATCACCGATGTGCTGATGGCTGGACTGGGGAACGCGGAAGAAACTGTTGACACAGGTTTGACTGACGACAGCATGTTTAATATGGGTATATCCTTATTGGGCGCAGGAGTAATTGTTGGTCGCGTTGTTGGTGTGGTGGATGCACTGTAGGCACATGTTGCAGGATCGGACACTGATGGTGTTGGTTTAATGATGGCAGGGCCCAGCGGACTTGGTGTAGAGTCCGCACTATGTGCTTTACGCGGAGACGCGCTGCCTAATCTAGACTTCTTGAAGATGGGGTCTGTGTCATTCTCTTCATTGAAGGAGGATGAGCGCGCGCGCTTCTTGATTGACACTGAAGATTCCGTTTTCTCCACTTCCATACAATCAGACGAGAATGGATTGTGGGTTCGATGCGATTTTGTCGGAGAGTTAGTTAAGGAGTCCTGCAAGGGCCGTCGCGACGCGTTTCGGGCAGCCACTTGAGAGCGTGTCCTGATAATAAAACGCGACTTCAGCACCGAGTTTGGTGCCGGTATATTGCTTTGTGACCCTCTTGATTGCATGACACACGAATAGCGCAGCAAGTTTTGATATCGTGAACCAATCTTCCCCGAAGCATGGAAAGAAACTTCAGGCAAGAGACCATGCGTGAGCAATATCGTTTTGGAAGCAATTGGGCAAATATTAAAAGCTCTTACGGCTCGAATATCCACTAGTGGGTTCTCCAAGTGTATCACAGCCCGCGTCCAACGTTGACGCTGGGTTACCCGTCACTCAACACTCAAGTCAAATTGAATTTGATCTTACGTAAGCATGACTGACTTCTGTCCCCTCCATTGAACGTTGGGGACAAGAACAGATGGTACAAGAATGCTGATAATGATACAAAATTGCGGGTAGTAAATCAGAACCCAGAACACTATTAGTCCATAAATAATAAAGCGCTAACTCCCCAAATTCATGCTCCTTACTCCATCCCCAGCTCCTTGTATTTTTCTACTACGTTCACGTTCTTCCTTATCAGAGGCCCTATTCGGTAAACGGTGCACGGGCCTCAGGATGGGGGACGAGTGCACACTCATGCTTCTTGATATTGAAACAGGCGACCGAGGAACACCCGGTGGGCCGAAATGTCCAGGAATGGAAATGGATATCGGTGACGATGTTGCACTAGAGGACACTGCATGTGCGAAAGAGACAGACGGGGACACAGCACGTCTCTTTGATGACGAGTAACTATAAGGCTCATATCGCTCGTCTCCAGTATCTGTGGCGCGAAATGGTGTGAACAACTTGAAGCCGGAACGGAAATGTCACAACTAACGCTTTCGTTTGTGCACTCTTCCCGAAGCTGTCGGAGTGTCTCTCCAGCCATTTCCGTTCCCGTTCGTGGAGTTGTGACCGCCATTGGAATAAGCTGACCCCGATGCCCCAGCCATTGGTGTAGAAGTACCACTCATGGCAACGGTAACTGCGGGACTTGCAGCAATACTTGGTGACGTAGAGAGATTGGCCTCAAGAGGCATAGCGTAAGCTTGTCGCTTTGATAAATGAATACACATCGAGTTTACCATGTCCACATCCATGCCACTTCCTGGACCTGCGTAAGGGCTCTGATTCAACCATTGCTGGTCTTCAAAGGTGCAGTGGCCGATGCTTCCTTCACCGGGAACACTTTGGGGATACCCCAAGACGTAGTCACTCTCATCATCCTCACTTGGTGTGTGCTCTTCATCGTCATCCTCAAAGCTAGCTGATTCGGGGAAGCGACCGCGCGCGCTTCGTGGCGTGCGAGGATAAAACGGGATGGGTAAGTCTGCGTGAGAAGCAAGGAGTCGCTGGAACGATGCTTCGGAACGCAATTCTTCTTCTACGGGCTTGGATTCAGAAAGGAGAGTGAGTAGCCTTGGCGGCTTGAGCTGTAGAAAAGGGGATGTCGGTAAGTAACAGGAGCCCGTAAGAAATGTCACCAAACCCACAGGAAATCTTCGAGGGAGGTCAGATGAAATTGAAGGATTGAAAGGAGAATCAAGACGAGGAGGGGGTGTTGTTGGCCGAATAGGTTCATTTGCCTGGATTTCGCTCTCCCCTCCTTCACTTTCATCCAGTGTCATGGTACGACTACCCGGCCGACTCCGTTCAGTCGAAGGGAGAGCCTCACCCTCGTCTTTATTTTCGGTTTCTGTATCATTCCGTTCCATGGTGAGAGGACTAGATGCTCGGTCCTTCCAGGGCGAAAGTATGCCAGTGTTAATTGGGTTAGGGGAGCTGCTGCCACTAGAGCTGTTCCGGGTGCCTCCTCGGCTGTAAGATCGCGAAACCGCAGGCTCACTTAGCCTGTCGCGGTGAAAACTCAACAAGCTCGACCTGCGCAGCTTTCTGTATAGAGGATATGAGCTAATGGCTGCGTTGGTAGAAGCGTTGGTAGGATAGCAAAAGTCATCAATGACCATGGAAGAAGTGGATGGGGACGAAGGTGCAGAGTTTGAGGAGGAGTGCGACAACGCAAAAGAAGCAAGAGAAGTGGGTAGCGGTTGTCGGGGAGAAGCTTGCATCGGGTCGACCGTCATTTCGAGGTCATTTGGAGTGGATGGCCTTTTTACCTGACTGAGAGTGGAGGGCATCATTCGCTCTCCCATGCAGGACTATGGCTATGTTCGAGGGCGTCCCTTAAGCAAAATTTTCAAATCGCCGGTGTCGCCGGTCGCGCCACAATGGAAGGTTGAGATTCTGAGGATTGAAGGTCCTCCCCCCCCTTGCACATAGAGTGCCTGTTAAATCAAATTTATGCCGAGCTATATCGTATTTGGTCAAGCCTAAAGTAGCGAGGATTGGCGGATCGAAGGGAAACGCACAGACGGAGCCTTGGGCATTGTCGGTCACGTCACACTGTCACAGCGCGTACCTGCCCCACTGATTGGTGCATGGGCAGAATTAAGCAAATATCATGAACATACTGCTCCATCTGTGCCACAGGGATAATAAATAAAGAGGCAGCCCCTCATGATCGGCCCTCCTACTTCCTTTTGGGGCGCTCATGAGCAACTTTCGGAATGAAATAAACTCCTGCACCAGCCTGTTCTGCTCCCTCTCTTCAAGTCTGGCCATCTATGAAAGACTTTTGTTTTCTGTTAATACCAGAACTTTCCCGTCTGCGCCGCGACTTCCGCCCATGGGCCCTGCGGCTGTCAATCGCTTGCGTACAGGACCCCACGTTCCTCATGGAACGCCCAGGTAGTTGCTTGTCTCTAAACGTATGCGGGTCGACCTATGATATGTCGTAACGATACATGATCTGGAATGCCCTGCGTGTGACGTGCACTCGTGTCTTCTGAGACTGTTGTTGACATGTGCACATAGACTATGGTATAACAAATACACTCAAGCTCGTCCAGAAATATCGCGAGATGCAGCTGTTCGAGGTGAAACACGATGGGACTAGGTATGATGTCGCAATGCCATCGAGCAGCAATCTATCGCACACGTTCATAAAAAACGGTTTCTTGGCTTGAAGCTGCTTTCAGAAATGAGGTCTTCTTTCCTTCACTGGAACGTAAGATGCCTCTTAAGTCTTAAAAATAAATGAAGCCACCCCACATGCATGCGCAGCAGTAGGGGCGCCACTCTGTTACCCTTCACCTATTTCTTCCGCTCCGATGCGCATGGGTAGAAACCTCCTGGCCACTCATTGATGCCGTGACGCTGTTCACAAGAAGCGCTGCCTCCAACGTGTAGTACACACACCACGCGGAAACGTTTCGCTACCTCTAGGAAGCCGAGCCCTCTTAGGCAAGGCGAGACTTTCTCCTACGGTCTAGCAATGAGGACACGCTATATCACTATTAGAGCGGCTGATAGGGGGTGACTGCTCCCGGTACCCCTCCGCATCACCACCCTAACTGACCGATTATGTTCTTCTCTGCGTCTCCGCCCTACCAGGAATTACGCCAAGGAACCCACTTTAGCCCCACGCCTTTGGTGCATTAAAACTATCAATGCTTCTGAGCCGGATCAACGAGGCCGTTTTCAATCTACGGACAGTTTAGAACCATGGCTCCAAACACCTAAGACACATGGTGCGTTACCTGGGCTTTCCGTGTACCGGGTCGAGGCTACTGAATGGGAGATACTCCAAACACTGTTGCCTTTTGCTCCAAGTGGTAGGACACCGACATACGGCGATGTAGCCTCGCTCCGCCACACAGATCGCCGTGCCCAGCATTCAATCGACATTCGGCACGGATCTGAACCCATGCCCTGATATCTCCATGCTGGAGACACGAGACCACGACAACATAAAGAAATTAACATGTCATGTGTGCTGTGTGATGGGGAGATGGCGAACCCTTCACCCTGGAGTTTTGTAAGACGCGACAGCGAACAGTGGCGCCATTCCCGAGGCCGGACAGCAGCTAACTTATTCAATCTCATGTATTCATGTTCAGCGTTGTGACAATATTATTGTGAATCCCGAACAGCAAGCTCCTTGCATGCAATAACAAATTCATAAATTCCATACATAACCAAAACGACAGGCCAACTCTACTGATCAGAAACAACAGTCACCGAAGTAACAACGGCGACCTTATTTACTTCGTATTATACTTTTGCTTCCCAATGTCGAAGGGAATGTATCTGTACTTGATCATATGGCTGTTCCACAGGAATGATTAATCGTGCCCAATAGGAAGAAAGGAGTGGCAACACGTACGAGATCTGGCGTTTCATCGTAAGGCCAAAGAGAATAAGGAAGTACATAAGGAGGATTGGCCAATAGACAGGAATATCGAACAATTCCGTAGTAGTGCACAAGAGAGAGATAACGGTCGCTCTCGTTGCAGAAAGCCTGTGAACAAATAAAGTCGGTGGCAGTCGTAGCCTTGGCATACGAATGTACACACCAGAAATCCCACTCGGGAAGCCGTCGCATAAACGGTCGGAATTCCTCATCAGCATACCTTGGCATCGTGTTCATGTCCGCTGCATCTGCTCCTTCTTCAACTGCATCGGCATTCAGGTCAGCTTGTAATGATGGGTCAAATTTAGGTTGTAGGAATGCCAATAGAAGGTTAAGTAGGTATATAGCGTGGGCGTCTGAGGGCGTGAACTGGGTTAGCCATCATCACCTTTGAAACACGCCGGGGCTCACAGCATACAATGTACCACTGAGGTGATGATGAGTCAGAAGCACTCTAAAACTTTGAAGGAACAGCATACCCCTTGAGCCAGCACAATTCTGAGAATGAACAAGGCGATAAGAACGACGGTGCTTAGCCATCGGTGCAAAACATGCGGAACAGAGCGGTCAAGATAAGTTTGGTATATTCTTTGGTACCGCTTGATCTTCGAGAATCTGCACAAGAAGTAGATGAGGCCACATCCTCAACGCGTAGAAACGGTTGGCATACAATGGCTGAAGTGCCTCAGACATTGGCGACTCATTAGTCGAAGACGGATCCATCATTGCCTAGCCAGCTGCCGTCCCTAGAATCTCTGATGAACGGAGCAACTGCGAACAGTATCGACAGATTTTGGCGACGCGAAGTCAACGGAGTTACAGCTAAAACCCGACCTAACCCCGGGTGCTTAAAATATAGGCTCAAGTTGGGTAGGACTCTAGTCCCTATAACGAATTCTAAATCCTCATCAATGCAGTATCTAAGACTGGTACAAATGAGCAGATAGGATTCGTTGCAATTGAACTCATTCCTTCAACGTCTCGAGGATTTCTGCTTTATTTCAGTATTTCTCACCCAGTTCGTCCAACTAGAGCCATCTTTTAGGGATACGCTATACCGAATGAGACCGAAGGACTCACGAGCTGTAATTGGGTTCTGAACTTCCGCGCCTTCTGAGCCGTGGTGGTGGCGTTTGACGAAACAAGTCAAGGATCATTTTGACAAGTCCCCGGATGGCAGCCCTGCCCGGGGCACCGGCCATGACGTGCGGAAAGATATGTATTCAAGCTTTCTTGCATCATGGGGTGGACATAGCATACGCTCCTCAATTCGATGTATGCGCAAACAATTAGAAGTTTCTCAACTCTCTGCTATGATTCTTACTAACAACTCATGTACGATAGTTACATCCATTGCGATTAGCTTTTATTCCACAAGGATGGGGTGATTGCGGGATATGTATATAATATGGAGGATTCTGTCTTGGCTCATAAGGCAACAAGACACAAAGGCACTTGCACACCAAGAACACCGAGAAAGGACTGACAGATCAAACCGGCCGACGAAAGGCCTGAACGTTGACACGGATATTCATATCCGTTCATTTCAATTTTCTTCGCTTGGGGCTGGGGTTCGTCATTTCTTATCTCACGTTGTATCTACCATAGACAGGCTATTCCTCATAGCCGGTGAGTATTTCGTCAAAGGTGGTACAGCCAAGCGATGCATCTCACTCGAAAGAGTATCCGGGTATAGCGGAGAAAGTCGGATTAGGGAGGGATGGACGACTTGCTTCACACTAGGCATGCAGGATCCAAGCATGGGTGAGCTCCGTTGGGCAAATTTAGGTTTAGTCTCTTGGCTGGGGCTATTGAACGAAGACCATTTATCGTCATTAGGTCTTTGCGTTTCTGAGCCACAAGCAGTAGACCCGAGATGTGGTCGGGCCAGATGCACTCATTCCGACGAATGATACAGAACGATTCAGCCTAAGCCCATGTTAATTGCGGGCGCGAAGAGCAGAGCGAGTCAGTGGCAGACGTGTAGGCACAGTGTGAAGGAATTCGTGTCGTTCACAAAATGCGGGATGACGGGACAAACAAATGAGATAAATTTGTTAGTCGTTACTTCCCTCCAACTCGTGACAAAAGATAAGGGAACCAAACATTAATTATCATCCGTCATGAGGCATTTGCGGAGGATCGTTGACCCAGCACCATTGCTGCACCGTCCCTGCACGTTCCTACTGCAGCCCTCCCAAGAGAGAGAGATCTCCTACCGATCAAACACCCCACCAATGAAACATTGTCCTCTAGGATTCCTCTATAGATAGATAGCGAAGATGACACATCATTCATTCTTTAGTGGATCATGGAAGGACACCTCAAGGCGTCTGGAAGGGTTCACTCACCAGCAATGAGAGCTAGGATCATTCTAATGTGTACAAGGGCGGGAAAGGCAGCGTTACTACTTGTCCCTGGACGGGGATCCGTTCATGAAACGTGGGGAACTCACCGGTACAGGTAATAGAAGAACGAAACAAGATAAAACCCTAGTTTTATAAAGCTTTCTTTCTTCTGGGCACCAAGCGTTCGGAAAATCTCTGTTGCGTCGTACATGTGATTTTGCTGTCGGACTCTATGGTGAGCAGAGAGGCAGGGCTTCAGCAAGAATTCTGTAACGACGATAGGAAAGTAAACGAAGATATTACTTTTGCACATTGTATGCGATTAACGGCACATTGAGGAGGAAGGACATCCATTGCCCCGTAAATAGGAATAATAATGAGAGAGCAGCATGTGCCCCCATTTCTGGCAGCACGAACTAGCGAAATGAAGGAAACGTCAGTCGTTATACGGCCATCCATGACAAACGACTGTACCTGATTGAGCTTCTGGCAGAGGTCGATAGGGTTGATGTAGTCGCATTCCAGGTCAGAGAACATTATTATCTATCAAAATGCATAGAAAGCGCCGAAATCCAAAATCAGCTCTTTCTGATGTGGCCAAAGCTTGCCACTGCATGCCGCATACGTAGAAAACCATGGTGAAGAGCAGTGCAGCCGCAGCAAGAACGCTGAAGAGATAAAGCCAACCTGAAATAAAACAATTAAATCATTGGGACCTAGCCCCGTCAAAAGGTAATTCTCGGGAATTTCCCTCACCTGTGCCACTCATTTTGGGCCTATGGATGAGTCTGTGGTTATACTGGGCTCAAATAGGGAGGGACTGTGAACTTGACGATGTCACCTAGGAGAAATTAATGTCGTAGTCGGAAAGACGCGTGTCCGAGGTGGCACTTTGCTTCCGGCCTTGGCGCTTATAAATTCTTTGCGCTACATGATACGGTGCAGAATTTTCCCGTATGCTAGTACTGGCAAGCAAATTTGCGTATATGGTGGAATGTATGAGTCTTGTTCAACAACCAGTGCCAAATGTTAGACACCCGGGTAGCACTATATCTGATCTACAAGAGCAATCATGCATATCCTACAAGGGGGGTATATTAGTGGGCCATGTATCTGTCTTGGAGTTAGTTGTCCAGGTCTTCGTGACCGTATGAAATCGAAAGAAGAGGGGTCAGAATTGCACGTCGAATTCTCAGGAGATGACTCATCACCCACTTCCAAGTTCTAGATTCGTGCTTGCGCTTAGATTGCTAAAGGCCTCCCCCAACAATTCCACCAACCTATTGTCCCAACATCTGCAGGTCAATACTCTTTCAATAGAACCTGAATTCATGCAGCTTCTTACGTATCGGGGAATCCGTCAGGGATTTGGCCCATAGCATCAGCCTTGTAAGACGATTGAGCTGGTCTTCTCTCCCTTCGCAGTATCAACGCAAAAGGACTCACAAGAATGTCAGCATGGCCCATAGCCTCATTTACAAAATCTTGGATGATCCATGCATCTTGGATAATGTCTAGCCATCCACCGCGACCCTCCACGGTGTACGGCAAACACAACAACTCCTCTACGTCCCATACCCAGAGTTTAAACTTCCGACCAACTGCCGAAACACCCCACATCCGTTGCAGGCCAAAGAAATCGGCGTCGGTGGATAGATATCGAGGACTTCTTGCCTCATATTCCTTCACTTCTTGTAAATTGAGCTCCACCGCGTTCGATCCTTGCAATGGAAGCTTCGGCTTGAATGTGTCGAGGAGAATGACAGGAAATGGTTTCGACCCTTCGACGCCGATAGGGTGATAGACTAAGGCGAGATCGGTCTCCACATGTCTCGGTCGCTGGGGGTCAATCTGTCCAGCCCTCACAGACCAGAGCTTAGTCACGGTATGTTGGTTAAGCAGATAATTCCAGATAGCCTTGGTTTGCTGGCTCGACCATCCTGTTGAGTCTGCAGCTTGAACTAGGGCTGCGAGCACCTCCGAGTTGTACAACATTGAGGAGGCGTATTCTCATGGAAAGATTTGGAACGATCGATTTCAAACGAGGAGATACTCAGAAAGACTTATTCGTCGAACACGTTGTTTTAACATGTAGCAAGTCCTTCCTTCATCCCATCGATCGAAGGATGAACGTGTACTCTGTGGCTCACATCGACAACGTCATCAATATATATTGCGCGCTCAGGCAGTGTTGGCATTGACACGATCAGACCACCAATCAGACCATTTTTGGTCTGATTGTGCTTCCGACAAGGGTCCATTGTCTCAAGGTCCGAAATACGGGAGTAGCCGATTTCCAACCAGACGAGGGATAACCCGAGCCTCATGTGATCACCTTGCGGCTATTTCCGCGAAACTCGTTGCCGACACTGCCGACATTGAACTAGCGAGGTCCCGGCTTTAGCCGACAGACAACTGATGGGACAATTCGGACCATGGGAAAGACGTTGTCTACTGAATCAGACCTTCGGACTTCGGACCACGCGACCATTTGGGACCATGTCTGCCCAACACTGCGCTCAGGCACCTTCGTGGCATGCGTGCCGATATTACGTAAAACGTGCTGGATTTGATGACGTGTTCTCATACAGCCTTGTG
Source organism: Cantharellus anzutake (assembly GCF_015039405.1). Taxonomy (NCBI): domain Eukaryota; kingdom Fungi; phylum Basidiomycota; class Agaricomycetes; order Cantharellales; family Hydnaceae; genus Cantharellus; species Cantharellus anzutake. The sequence goes on from NW_024067213.1 coordinate 28,338, forward strand.
ACTCTTTCATCCATTACGTAGCTTTACCGGACAAATCTTTCATGTGACCTTTCCACTCAGTAACTGTTCGTTCAACTTTACGAAGTCTTGTGTGCACGCCGGAGGAGACGCAATAGAATAGCGTGGCAACAGTCCCGGCAAATGCCAGAACCTCTGGAATTGAAGACGAGCCGGGTAATTTACAAGGATGGAGATTGGGAAGGGAACAACCGAAAATAAAGAAACCTAGAAAAACTAGAGTAAGCACTTGGGATCCAACCCACCGAGAGTAACCGGAGGTCACAACACCCCCCCCTGCTCAGTGAGACCGAAACGCTTACCGGAAGTAAGGGACTCCGAGAGAAAACTACGCTTTTCAAGCTAAAAAAAATGAAACTAGGGAAGAGGCAAAGAAAACGCCTTCAACAGAGGATGAAGAATAAGAGGGCCAGAGCCCAGAAGCATGAGCGGACGAATAAACACGTATGGAATTCGTCCGAAGAAATCAACCCAGGTATGCAGCGGCAATAAAACCTGAATCGGCATGACTGTAGCCTCGGAAGACACAGTATGCATAAGGCCGACAGCGGGTACGGCGCATAAGATGAAGGCATCACCGGGTAATGTGCCATGCGCGAAAAAAGAGCGCTTAGTCCAACCGCACACAAGTCTAATTTAATCTCGTACCTCCATTAAATAACAACATAGAGGCTAGAGTCCTGCCTACGTTCAACCAATACTCCTCTTAATGGAGTTCCAATGTCCATTAGATATTTGCCCTCATTCAGCTTCGTTAGCAGCAGCAAGTTTATGGCTTCAAGACCAAAGTCAGCGAAAACACGATAAGATTCAACTCTCGCATTCTTTCTCGGCATCGGAAAACATGCCAAATGATTTCTAATAACTACGTGCTCGACATCGTTCCGTTGACGTGTCAAGCCTTCATCAAAACATACTCAAGCAGTCTGTTCTTCTCGATCGACCTGTATATTCCTGTTCACATCCTCCTACGGCGAACGTCAAAAATCTCAGCATTTGGGGGGGGGGGGAGGATTTTGTTCCTTGATGGCATTCACGAATGAAATAACGCTTTCTTTCTACTTGGACATGTCTTCTCCCCTGATCCCCTTCCCAGTATTCCTTTGTTGCGAGCACATTCGATACGACACTACTCGGTTCTTACCATTTTCAGCATGACAAGGACACACTGTGGCTGCCCAAAGTACACTTGAAAAGCGAGTACCGGAGTCGGTTTCAAGTGGCATCGGTGACGGTCGCAGACCATGTCGCATCACTCCCTCCAAGCGCACATTCTGTAAGCAACTGTTCAACTTCGTACATTGTGGTACTTGGCCAAACTCCTTTACTATAGAAGCTTTCCATCCCCAAATCGACCAATAATGTTTGCGGATGTTGGCTGTTTCCCCGCCCGAATTTTCAGATAGATCCGCTCCCCTTGTCAGTAACCATGCAGAGGGTGGCTCACCTTCCAAATGACACTTCTCCGGGCCATCTTTCTCTCCAGTCAAGCACCGAAGGCAGGAGTAATGTGAGAAGGTATGTTCCCCCTCCATACTAAAGTAACCCCTCTCTTTCATCTTAGGATCACCTAGTACTTGTGACTCAGTCAATATAAAGAGGTGTCTGGGGTGTACCAGTCATCCTACCGTCTTAGATAGTAGATAAGCGTCTGAGTAACTGCACTGGTGCACTGGTGCGATGGGCGAAAATAAACGAGGAATAAGTTTTTACGGAGGGGCCCGAAGGGCCCCAGAAGCTCTGGGGTGCCCGTGACCAGTTTTTTCAATTACAATGCTTTACACAACACTTCATCAGTGTTGCTACATCGAATGAATTGTCGGCATCGACTTCCGATGCTTCGTCATCGCCGCCATCGCCGTCGACGCTGCCAAAGTCATTCTCTCCCATTTTTGCTCACTTTTTTTTTGTTCTTTCTTGTACTAGCGTGTTTTTTTCTCGCCTCTTCACTGCTGAAAAACTGTGGTATCATGTGTTGTTGTCATCTCCTTCACGGTTCAAGCTTAGATGTCGTTCTTCTTTTGTAATCTTATTCTCAAACTTGCCACCACCAAGCAATACAATGACAACACAACTTTGGATTACTGAGTGGGTTGTTTACAGAGGCGAGTTGCCTTTTTTGTGCAGACTGAACTTGCTTCGAACAACTCTGCAATATGGAATGAATGTAATGGCGCTGGGTTACTTGGTTGGGGACACGTGGTGGGGGAAAAACTTTATCCTGACTCTCTTCCAAGCTGTGAGCCTGCCATGCCAGCAGATGTGGGTTGTTTCTTCTTTCGCGGTTCAGAACTTTGCGTGGCTTTACGTTTGCGACCTCGACTGATATCACTCAATCAGTCAGTAGCTTTGTGTAGTGAATAAGAGCTTACATGGCGGTCACCGCTTGTCCGCTTTCCTCTGCTGGCGGTTGGGTTGGAATCTGGGTGGCGTCACACTGGGAAGGCGATAGGGAGGTAGCTGGGGCCGTCGATCTAGAGTATGGTGAGTAACAGTCAGTGCCAGCCTACCCTTGATGGCATCTCTGGGGAAAAAATGAATATACCAACCCGGAACTGACATTCACAGATGACCTTAGGCCTTCCTCTCCAACCCTGCCATCTGTGACCCCGGAACTCGGCCTATGTATGGAAATTTAGTTTATTGGTGTGGGTCCTGCACTTTGAGATTCTCACGTGGATGCTACTTCGGCGCCAGTAGAGGTAAGTGCAGCGAGCTCCTCACACCTCTCTTCCACCTGTTCATCGGTTAATTTGACCCACTTGATCTTGTTATTCTTCCATCCATCGAGTACCTGGCGCAAGTGATCGACGTTAGCAAGCTTTGGTTCGATCAGTTTGCCATCTGGGTAATTGGTCATGTCAATCGCGACACAATGTTTGATAGTGAGTTTCAAATAGTTTGCTGGCACCCATTCCATCGATAATCTTGGCTTCCCAGTCAATTCGTCTTCGTATTTGGTCAGTGCATGTTGGAATACTGAGACGATGTCACTCACGGAGACTCTCTCTGGTTATCTCGGCCATTTCGGAGCGCATGTTCCTGGCTTTCGCTGTGTAGGCTTTCGCCACACCTTACACCCCATGTTGGTGAGTAGTCAAGAGACGGTTCAGCTACATACTGTCTAATGTGCCGATTGCATGTGCCTCCATAAGGCGAACTTGCGCTGCCATGTCCATTTTTGCCACAACTCCCCAGTAGTACTTCGCCTTATCTGTTGCCCAGAAAACTGGCGAGAATAAGTCTTTCAAGTGTCCTCGAGTCATCATAACAACCACTTCGACATCGCATGATTCATGAACTGATTTCGCCTGTTGCTTTTTAGTACTAGAACCTTGCACTCATTTTAGGCATTGAACACATACTATGTTTATCAGTTGGTCCCGCGCATGTGTTGCAATGGAATTCATAGATAATTCAGGTGAGATTATCGTTTCTTTTAGTGCACGGTTTGTCCTTTTAGTCATAACTCCATCTAGGATGACTTGTGCATGGTACTCTTCCGTTGGGGTCCTAGGATTTCCTATGTCCTCATATGTGATATTTTTTCGTTGATTTCCCCAAGGAGCTCAAGGTACTCCTCCTTGTAGGGCAAGGCTGGCAATGTGCCCTCTAGATAGAGCGTTCGTAAGCATGTAGTCTGAGTTCACGTAAGTCAAACTTTACCTTTCAAACGTCGGGCCTCAGCCTCAGCATGGGCCCATGCATTGCGAAGCATTGGCTTACGAGTCTTCTTTGGTTTCGATAGGTTATAGATTATCTGGCTGCGAATTTGATGCTTGGAATAGTGGCGTCCACGGCCTGAGAACTCTAGCGCAATAGCAGAGACGCGGCTTTCAAAATCTGCCTTCAGCTGAATGACTTGGGCATTAAATGCCTGCTTCACTAGATCCCTCTCCCTCCACTTATCTGCTGGGACCATTCGCTACATTGGTAAGTCCTATTAGTTGCCCTTGGAGTGAGCTTACCTTGTGCTGTTAGTGGCATTGACATCTTCGAGCGACCTGCCAAACGCGAACAGAACTGAACAACTGAACAAACAACAACAAATCAAGGGCCATTCAGTTTGATGGTTGGGTATGTGCCTGTCGAATTTAATAATAAATCTGAATGGAGCCTTTTTTTTTTTGGCGAATTTATGGTTAATTTACATTTATGCAATCAACCTGTTGACGCTCCTCGGCTCACTGCTGCCATCCATGTGAGTAGGTATGCCTCACCTGGCGTACGATAAAAGCGTCTGACCAATGTGTTGTAAAAGCCGGCTTCATTGAACTCTTTGGCTTGAGCCAAAAGAATGATGAGGCTTATGTCTGTTTCACTAAGCTCTCAATCGTTATCAGGAAGTTCGTAAGGCTCGACAGCATGGCACGATGAACTAGGCATGCTAACTGATTGGGCTGTCAAGCGGTTTGAAGATGGTGTTACGCTTGGAATAGGTGAGTCCAAATTCATTCCTCCCTGCTGCAGGGCTTCCAGGTTTTGGCAAGTTAATGGTGATCGTGTAGGGGTGACAGGGACTGGGAAATTGACCCAACGGTTGGCTACAGTGAAGAAGGACAGCTCAATGCCTGAGTAATCTGTGGCCACAGAAGACTCACTGCTGTGTGGCATATCGGTCTTGGATGCAAGCAAAAGTCTAAAGAGGCTATCACTGACCATGTGAGTGTCAATGGATCCATGCTCGACCTTCTCCCAATAGCTGGACGAAACAGTAGCTGAACTTTGCTTCTGTTTCTTGGGAGTTAGGGGCATGGGTGGCGCAGGCATAATGGTGTTTGGATCAGGTAGTTTGAAGGCAAGTGATGGTGTAAATGGGCGTTCAGAACTGTCCTTGCCCTTGCTGACAATGGAATTGGTCATTGTAGAACGGGCTACTTTGGAATGGGTCGGTGTAGAGACTGTGTTTGCTGCTGCCTGTGTCGTACTCGTTTGTTCCACAGAAGTGGAACTGTCTTGACTGTTAGAACTGTGCAGATTCGGACGACTCCGGAATGGAATCGGAGACTTAGCATGGAAGGACCTCGGCCTCAGCGACTCAGGCGGAGCGCTGTGCCATTGCTGGTTGTCCTAGGGGTCCCTAATTTCGGATCTAGCAGAGGGAAAGTCTCTTGGGGTGTCAGGGATCAGCAATGACCCTGGACCCTATGCCAGCTGCGCGTATGCGCGTGGGAAGTATGCCGGTAATTCCCGTCTACTCCGCTTACCTAAGCCCCGGTGACCCGGATCATCTCCGGCATTGTTCTGGAACATTCTATGATCACGTGATTCTATCGGCAATCTGTTTGGTTTCCTTATTGCCGGACTCTACCTGTATATAGCTGACCCTAAGATGGGGACATCCCTTTCCCCCGGCTTTAATCACAACTAGGTTATCGGAGCATCTTGTGCGAGCACGCGCGTCCCCTGACATGGGGGAATTCATGTCGATTTCGGACTGAGGTTACAAGTTACTAGGTACATTGTATATAAGGAGGGGTCCGGAATCAAAAGGAACAAGGGTAGGACAAAAGGAGACAAAGGGAGATGGAAAGAGGAACAACACCGAGGGTCAAGAGTTTGACTCAATGGTGTTTCCCAAAGGAGGAATGAAGGGCCAAGGCCCAAGAAGGAAGGAAGGAGGATGGGAGTCGGGAATGGCTAGCTGACTGAATGGAAAGGAAGCAGCAGCCCAAATAGGAATGAGGGAGAATAGCGGAATTGAAATGGACAATGCAATAGTTGCAAGGTCCGGAGTAAGTCCGGAAAGTCCGAACTCGGAGGTTAAACTCCGGAATATTGGCAAAGGTAATTAAATGGAATGAGCTAACCAATACAATGGGTATAAGCGGAGGTGGGGTCAAAGTCCGAGGTCGGAGCTAAGACCGGAGGTTCCGAGACGAGACATGAACGGGATACCGGAGCGGAGGTCCGGAGTCAGGAGCATAGGTTTTGCGTACTTGTCTGGAAGGTGTCGAGGTTGGGGTCGGACCCGGAATGTTCCGGAGTCGGACCGAAGGTGGTGTCTGAGCCGGAGGTGGGATAACCTCTTGGGAGTCGGCAAGGAGAAGGTGATGGAAGGGAAGTAGGGCTCCGGAAGTCGGAGTTCGGAGTTCCGGGAGCCCGGAGCGGAGGTCAGGATTGTATGGATATGACATTGACCAGTTTCGGAGCGGGATATGGTCATCTGAACCACAGGTGCACTAACGGACTGAGGGATTTTCAAGAATGCGTCTAGGAGTTCTAATCTCAACTGTGGCCATCCTTCCTGGCCTTCGATTTTTTTTGAGGAAATGATGTTGACGGGTGCTTTTCGACCCTCATAATCGAATAGCGCAACACTGTGGTGCCCCAGACGGTCTAAGATGGAGGTCTCTCCTACAGTTCAGGTTTGTAGCTTATCACAAGATTAAGAACTACTCACCAATGCGCGAATATCCCACATCAGAGTGCGCACTTCTAACAATGGAGCCAAGAGGCTGTCCTTTACCATACGTGCCATCTCTTGCGTAAATACCTCTCTTGGAATAATCCCCTCAATATTTTTCAGGTCCGGTTGCACTGTCTTGGGTGACTGTCCTGCATCATTGTGAGTATATATGTTTATGAATGAAAAAATACTCACCGTTCACTTTGCATGCCATGGTATAGTCCAGGACATAGCTGTCACTCGGTTTTTTCTTGAAGAGCTCCACTTCTTTGTCATCCAAGGTGTATAGCCGATGGCTTGCTTGAATGTAGCTCTCAAACACACACTCAGCAGCTAGCCGCGACGATTTTAAGTAGTTTAGCTCTGTTAATGTGAGTGAATCATCTCCGAACTAACTACCCATGTGCTTACCATCCTCCTTATCCTCATTGTTCATTCGATACATGTTGAATGATAGTTGTTCTGTGGTTGCGCGACTAGTAATGTTGGATTGTTACGACCAGAACTGAATTGTCACTTAAAATCGTGTGTCACGTTCTGTATTGTAACCCAACCCAACTGACGTGACGATTATCGACTCTTTGACCAAGCTCCCCCCCTTTCCCTGCCTCCTCTATAGGTGGTCCATACACATCAATCGTTCCCTCAAACTTCAACCATCTCTGCGTTCATATCTTGGTAAGCGCTCTCCTTCAAATTATGTTGAACTCTCAAGAGTTTGCCCTGCAGGATCAGGATGGTGAGAAGGCGCAAGCACACTATAGTTATGACCAATTTGGGAACGGACTCTCTATCCCTTTCCCCGAGTGGTGCAGTGAAACTCAAAAAGGCACGGTTAGCCATGGACGCGGCCCATGATGAATTGATGAAAAGTAAGCTTGAGACCACTGGACATTGCCTTATCTCATCTTACAATCTTGTGGCTGGTAGCGACCTCACAAGCTGTTATCAATGGGCTCTCAGAGATCCAAGATGGAGGGCCTGTAGGAGAAATTGTTGACAACTGGGAGGACAAACCCGTGGGAGATCAACTAAATCTGCTTGAGGATGTTGGGCTTAGTTATGTCAACTGATATCAATGATAGCCCCAAAGCCATGAGTTCTTCTCATCTTTAATCGACTCAGTGACCGTTCCAAACTATTCGTTCAGGCGGAAGAAGGGCCACGAGTGGAGTACCCGGATGTCCAGACTTCATGCACAATGGACTGAGCAACTTGACTCTCTCACAACGCTTTATCTGTCTATTAAGACAGCCAATCCAACCCGTGCACCAGTGCATTACCTAGAACCCCTGTGTTAGAACCGGGCGGGAACAGACGACTCCGGAGTGGAATCGGAGACTTAGCGTGGAGGGACCTTGGCCTCAGCGACTCAAGCGGAGCGCTGTGCCATTGCTGTTTGTCCATTTGGTCCTTAATTTCACAGTAGGTGAGCAGGAAGTCTCTAGGGGGCATTTCAGGTCGATTTCGGACTAAACCAAAATGAGTATGTACAAGCGCCGATATATATAATGGAAGGGGCAAAAGCACAAGGAAAACAAAGGGTAACCGAATCGGAACGAAGACGTCCGAAAGGGAACAAAGGGTAGAAGAAGCGGAGCGGTACCGAAGGTCATAAGGCAGGACCTGTGATACGTCCAAAAAGAGGTAGGGAGGATGAGGCCCAGAGGGGCAGGAGGATGAAGGGAAGTGGGGATGATGACTAACTGGCTAGAATAGGAAGAAGCAGTAGTCCAAATAGGGATGAGGGGAAAATGCGAGAAATACATTACAAGCGGCGAGAGTGCCGAAGGCAATCCGCGAAGCTCGGGGGTTGCGGAGCTTACGGAGGTTACGGAGGCGGGGTTGAAAGTCCGAGGGATATTGGCAATGGTGTTTACGTAGTATGAGGTCACCAATGCAATGGACTAAGACCGAGGTGGAGTCAAAGTCCGAGGTAGGGACTATGATGGAGGCTTGGAGTACGAGCGGTGTCCGAGTGCGAAGTACAGAACAGCGGTGGAAGGTCGTAACTTGGCGGAAGGGTGGCGGAGGAGTAACAGAGGGAGGAGAGAGGGGAAAGGTAAGGGAGAAGGAGTGGCGGAAAGGAGAGTAGTCAGGTCCGAAGGTGAGTATCGGAGCAGACGGGGGAAGTGTAGGAGGATGACGGGAGGGTGGAGGTGTTGTGAAGGGGGAGCGGAGTAGTAGGAGGGTGGCGAGAGGGGCGGTGTTCGGTCCGAGATGAGTATCGGAGCGGATGGAGATGGGGTCGAAGAGGTAAGGAGGAGGTGTGTTGCCAGGACCGAAGGTGAGTATCGGAACGGCAGCGGTAGGTTATGACTCCGGAGGTGAAGAGGGTGGAGGTCCGGAAGTCGGGTCGGGGTCGGGTATGCATGGATATGACACCCTGCCAGATAGCAACTACGTCGAGATATGGTGTATCGACATCTTTGGTGAGTTATATTATATTGTATTTATTGTCCATCCTTATTTTTACCTTGCAGATGGTCGTTCGCGTGAATATATACCTTGGGGTGGGACAGACAACCGCGTGCATGTGCTCTTGCGTGCCGGATACCTTCCCCCAACGCCAACGGACCCTCAGGTGGCCTTCTCCCTGCGAACACTTGATCTCCTCCACTCGCTTTTCCGGGTGGCATCAAATTTTGGTCTTCAGAGCTTTTCTCGATTGCTCACTGATATGCACAAGGTATACACATCTTTCGTCATTTCATTCTCATTCACTCATGTAGAACATTAGACTGTATTCCAGCATCATCTGAAAACGCAACTTTCACTCGCATTTGACGTGTATTACCGCATCTTGTCTCAACTGCATGGGTTGGTTCAGCGAGAACTCGGACATGATGTACCGGATCATCGTCTCAAGCATTCATGCCCTGCCTGCCACCATAAAGTAAGTAATATCATTAGAGAGCTGTAGCACATATCTTAATAGTTTGGCCTTTCAGGTCGAGAATGAGCGAGAGCGCCCTGTTCAGTTTATCGTAACTGGCGATGGGAACACATCCCTCTCACGGCTTCGTCATCACTTCGAGGGCGATGCTTGCAGATTTGTCAGCGATTACTTCATTTCCCGAGAAAGTGTTGACCGGTTTGCTAGCGCTCAAAAGCATTCACGACGGGGAGCATCAAGTGAGGTAAATGTATCCTTTGCAACCATACAACAATTATTGACCTTTTTACTCTATAGACAAAAGAGGACCCATCGGTGTCAACTATATCGGATGCCTGCTTGGCTTGGAAGAATGCCCGGCCAATCCCATCGAAGTCAAAGGCTGGAGCTCTGCAAGTTATGGATGAAACAGGTATTTTTTCAGTTGTCTGTCGGCACGGGATTGTGCAGTTCCTCGCTGATATAGTTCAAAGTGGAGAGCTGTGAGCAACAACCTCCGATATCTGTGGTCTGGCTAACGTTGTCACAGAGCGAAATACCCATTGGCTTCTACTGAGAAGCTCATAGGCACGTTTGGAAAGAACATATTATTTGCGTATGATGTTGGGTGCACCTTCTCAGCAACTTTATCAAAATCATCGATTGGGGATTTGGCGAGAGAAGCCAATTTTAGGTGCTGTACTGGCTCTTTTCATGGCGCTGCTCACGACAGATCCTGCCAGCTAGACTACCTTATTGGTTTACAGAAAGGGGCAGGTATAGAAGACGGTGAGGGAAATGAACGCGTCTTTTCAGAGAGCAATGCTCTTGCCCCTGTCATTCGTCATGCATCTCCTTATTACCGCCACCTTCGAATCCATATCCATTTCTCCAAATGGGACGAAACCAAATACGAAAAACTAGGTGCATCTCTTTTACTACATATATGTTCTAATCATTCATGATGTTGTACTTTGATAGGCGATTTCCTGTTAAGCAACTTCAAATCTGCCAGCAGGATCATTAGTGATAGTAAAAAAACCCTCAACGCCACTCAGCAGCTATCCCCCAACTTCGACCCTGACCAAGACTGCCCACAGTGGTTATCTGAGGAGCGCAATTATATTTTGTCCCTCGATCCCAACCTGACAACGAAAAAATCAAGATTGAGTATTTGGAAGCCAACGAACATGTCGAGCATGCTGAGTAAGTGGTTGTTAACCTTTATTTATTATGTAGCCTTGAAATTGTTCTATTTTAGGGCAACCATGCATTACTGGACAATGCAGGCTGCAATGCCACATATTGGCCAGCACCTGGCTCAGGCGAACGAAACTCTCAACACTGCCCGTCTAGCTGCCTCGGCAATAGAGGCTAGGTCGTCACTCACCACTCCTTGGACACCTGATTCCCTTCAGCGCCACGAAGCTTTGGTTTTGCGCCAACGACGGGACTACCATCAAGTTCTTGATGAACTTGAGCAGTGAGCCATATCACGCCAACTGGAACTTGAGAAGATCGGTTTGCCAAAAACAGGTGAGGACTATGTTATTCAGATTACATTTTGCCTCATTCATTCATGTAGACTATAAGGCTCGACAGCAAATTTCCGCATTGGTGGCCAAGCGAGGGAAGTCATTGGATTCGGTACTCCAAAAGTACAACAACTTGGCCACTTCTATGGATCCTCCCAAACCAGCGCTTACATGGCAAGATGTCACGGACCTCAACTTCCTGTCCGACATCGTTCTGTTACGTGGCCGAGAAGATATCAGAGAGAAACCATGGTTCAAACACCACTTCCGCGAAGTGACACGTGCCTGGCATAAACTTCAACGTGCCCGTGAAGAGATCGAGATTGTTGGCACTGAAGCTCATCGGATATGGGCATTTATGAGTGAGGAGGAGGCCCACCTGGATCGAATCATCAAGGCTACTCAGTCTACGTATCCCGACCTATCCAAGTACATCGTACTCATTTCTGAATACCGACTCAATGTGAATGGCCACCTTCGTTCCAAACTGAAACTCCTGGAGAAGCAAGGTGGCACTGGCACGCCTCTTCCCACCGCTCATAATGTGGGAGATCCTGGTGCCACGGCAGACACAGTCCAGACTCATGCCTCAACCCCTAGCAGTAAGTTGAATTCTCATTCTATTCATATCGCAGCACTTCCTTAGCATAATTAACATAGCAGTACCTAACTCCGCCCCACCAGACAGTATTCCAACAAACACCCAAGACCTTATAACGCCGGGAGATGACTTTCAAGACACGGTATCAGGTGCATCGCAGGACCTTCATGCTGTTGACTGGGAGGATGAGAATCAAGATGTTGATGGCAATAACGATGATTATCATCATGTCATTGGAAGAATCGTGAACGCGCTAGAAGCTATGGACTTAGAGTCTGTTTAACGATTGTTATATATTGATGGGGAGTTGGACCATAATGGCAGTGAAGAGGCGAGAAAAAAAACACGCTAGTACAAGAAAGAACAAAAAAAAAGTGAGCAAAAATGGGAGAGAACGACTTTGGCAGCGTCGGCAGCGACGGCAGCGATGACGAAGCGTCGGAAGTCGATGCCGACAATTCATTCGATGTAGCAACGCTGATGAAGTGTTGCGTAAAGCATTGTAATTGAAAAAACTGGTCACGGGCACCCCAGAGCTTCTGGGGCCCTTCGGGCCCCTCCGTAAAAACTTATTCCTCGTTTATTTTCGCCCATCACCAGTGCACCAGTGCAGTTACTCAGACGCTTATCTACTATCTAAGACGGTAGGATGGCTGGTACACCCCAGACACCTCTTTATATTGACTGAGTCACGAGTACTAGGTGCTTAGGATCGCACTGTTTACAGAACCGTTGCCTGCATATACACTTCCTCGTTTGGAAGGGAATTGGCACCCGCACATTTAGAAGCTTTAAATTTGTATTAATTGCGGCCAAGCAATTATCATTTCGTGTCGTACATGTCAAGTGATGAACAAACGATTCCAATGAACTCGCAATTTGGGGTGGGCAGGTCCAAGTGACAGATGCTACCCACCCCGTCGTATGGACTTAAGATGGGCAGTAGGTGTCAATCTTGTAGAATATCGTACTGTACGTCCAAGTTGGTTCGAAAACTGTTCGATTCGCAAATTAGCGTTCAGCCATCTCACGGAAAAAGAAAAAGACAAGAAAAAAAAAAAAAAAACTCACCGCCCGCTTCCAGTGTTACGGTGACGGTGTGTACGCCGGCAGGTACAACAAATTCTCCTTTGCTCATTTGACTGTTCAGGCAGTTTTGGTAGGTATTGGGAGTGATACCACACCAAACGAGGCGATTGATGGCGTATGCGTCTGTGTCACCTACGAGGACTCCATCTATCGAGATTTTATACTGCACAAGATAAGATGAGCTTCCCTTCTTAAGGAAGCGTGGAATTCACCTACCTTCTCGGCACGGTAACCCGCATCCATTACCGTCAACTTGGTGGGGAAGTTGAAGTTGAAGGAGAAATTGTAAGGGTTATTCTTGTAAACATCGACAACCGCCACATCCTGAACAGGCCTTTGCGAGCATGGAGGTGGAGGAGGGATAGTAAAAGTACATTGACGCTCAAGCTGGTAAAATATAGTCGAGTAGGCATCAGGGTTATTGACAACTCCGAGGATATTGACGATTTCGACAACGTGCGATCCGGGGGGGATGATGAACTGTCCTTTACTGAGGCCTTTGACTTCACAAGTGTCTTTGGCGGCGGGGGTGAGAGCGCACCAAACGCCCGAGTCAGGGTTAATGGGGGAAGTAGTTCCAATCTGCTGTCCGTCGACGACGACAGAGTATCTTTCCTTCTTGTAACCCGCGTCTTGGATACTGAGGATCTGTGGGGATGGATCATTGGTTACGAAGCGGAAGGGGTTGTTTGTGTAAATATCGACATTGGTCCAGGGCTTGAGAACAGCAGGCGTGCATGTTGGTGTGGGAGGTGACGGCGTGATGGGTATAGTGATTGTTGCGGTGGTTGTAATGGTAGAAGTGACAGTCAACGGAGGAAGAGTCACTAAAGAAATTGAAGTGACAGGTGGCAAGGTCACATAAGACGTAACTGTAACTGGAGTGGCGAAGAACGTGGTTGTCGAAAAGGTGGTGATGGGCGGAAGAGTTATGTACTGAGTGTCCGTCGTCCTCGAAGTAACAGTGGACGTAGTGGTGATGTACTGGTCGCAGTATAGAGCATGTTGAGGCGTTGCGTCTGACTCGGGCAAGAACACTAGTAACTCACCGATGTCTGATAATCCACTCGATCGACAGTCGTCGTGACAGGAGGCAACACCGTCGTAGTAGTCGACGTAATCGTCGAAGGAGTGGGACACGCAGGAACGGTCGTCAACGCATGACTCGTGATGGTCAACGTATTTCCAGGGCCATTGGGAATGGTCACGGCCTCCTCAACAACCGTCCATTTACCTCCGTCTTTAGGTGGGTTAGTAGGCACAGCGATATAAGCAGGTTTCGTCGCTTCGAAAACAACGGTCGTAACACCATCCACCTCTCCAAAACCAACGATACTTGCGCCATCAGGTGTAGGCCACGGCTCCGGTCCCGTCATGACTTGTTGATAATTTGTCGTAATAGGATAATTTTCCAGTTGGTAGCCCCCACACCCCAGTTGATCACAGACACCAGGACCACATCCCCCCTGGACAGGCTGCTGAGCTGGGTCCGCGGCTGATACGAGAACGGATGGGAGGGCAAGAAGGAAAGCAAGCGAGCGCCTGGTAAACATTATGGGCGTTTCCCCACTAGTGTCAAAAACGACGAGTTGTACACTTGAGGGGTTGCACAGAATAGGTCATTCGAGCGGCTTTTATAAACATGCAAAGTTGAAGGGTCACTTGTACCCTGACAGTCCGCGGGCGTGTTCGGCAAGCCCGCTCCGCTGTCAAATAGTTTGTCATCATTTAGATTGACGATTTTCCTTCAAGTCTGTCTTTGGACAGGGTGTAAGAGTTCGCTAATGACGAGATACAATCGCAAGACTCGTTGCGAAGAGTGTTGGTTGTGCTGCTAGCAATATTTGGCCGGGCTAAGGCGTGACCAAAAAAAGGCAGCAGTTAAGACATCAGACTTGGGCTGGGGACTGGGGACCTCACCTTGATTTGTCAGTCAGTCAAGCCTGAGCCATTATCGTAGGGGGCCTCGCTCCGCCACTCTGTAGCGGGTCCTGTGATCCTATTTCGGTAACTGAATTGCGTTATGCAAGGAGACCTCACTTAGACTTTTCTGAGTGTTGCATAAAAAATACTAAATAGTGACGGGGTCTTCAATTCACTTCCATTTCTTATTGCTCCTCGCATCATGGGTACCGGATCCTGTCATTAGATGACCAGAATTACTCCTTGTGAGTTACAATATCGACCCTGTTGTTACTTCGTGCCTTATATTGCGCCCTTCCACAAGCTAGGATACTCTGCGCTAGCAGAGACAGTTCTTGGCCCGTCCAACACTGCCAGTCCATTTCCACAACTTCGGTGACCGAGACGACCATCCGATGGTAATATACAGGCACAGTCTCTGGAGGCTGGATTCTATCCGGCATCGGTTTAGAGGCAGGGGGCAAATGACTAAGCATCGATATGGCTGGTCAGATCGGTTTCTTGTGCGCATCAACCACTGACTACGTAGACTACTTGCATAGAATAAACATAGGACCAACATCACCGAACCTTTGGACGAGAAGTGTGCTGTCTCCGTGGATCGTTTGTTCAGCAATATCTTTCGCATAATGCCAGTACACCATTATCTCTGTCCAGCTACTTTAGCGAGCACTATGACAGAGATGCAACGTGCCCTGAGACTGCCGGTTTCAACTTCATCGAAATCATCGAAATCATCGGGTTTGGAGTACGAAGTTGCTCTACTGACTAATCATGGAGCTTGTGGCCCCTTGGAATATCGTTCTATCTCCTCTGCCGATGAATGTCATAATGGAGGAATATCCAACCCCATAGACGGAAGCCTTATAGACGGTATCTCTCCAACACAACTTGTACCATAACATGGAGAATGTACCCTGAAACAGATAATCAGAATGTGTGATCTAAATTCATGCATGCTGTGTCGGTGAACCGCGATGCAGAGCACACACTCTAGCATGGTGACCTAAAATGGCCCTAATATATACACCACACCACACTTTTTTCTGAGCAAAATGAATAGTCCCAGTTGGGTTGAAGAAAAATGAATGTAGGGTTCTCAACGATTGTAGGCAGGTTTGAAGAAAACAATAAATCACAAGTGCAGGTATAATGCTTGGCAAGATACACGCTTTACTGCCGAATTATCTCGGTGCCGAACGGAGACATGACATTGTCATCTGATATCACAGGTTGCTCTGAGTCCTCGAGCGGCTCAGAGACTGGGGAATCGATGGGATCCAGGTGAGACAAGTCGATCGGTGTCTTGTGCTGCAAATCGGACGCAATGCGGCCAGGCTGAGGGGTTGATGGCGGTGGATTAGGTGCGACGTAATCATCCAAATGAGATAAATCAATGGGGGTGTGATTGCTCAGATCTGTTTCGGTCCTACTTGGTCCCAGTCCGGGAGGGGGATCGAGATTCGACAAGTCGATGGGGACTTTGTTATTTAGATCCGTCTCCGCACGCATGCCATCTGAATCCCCTGCAACAGGGGAGGGTTCGGAAGTAGTTGACGAGCCGTGTGCAGGGGCAGACTCGTCCTTCGGATCATCATGCAGGAACGCAATAGCCGTCTCCAAGAACCATTCATTGCGCTTGATGAAGTGCACGACGATAGTTCCACCAAGAGAGGCGCCTCCCATCCGCTGCTCACGCGTCTCTCTTCGTCTCCATGCACTGGCAACTTCCTGGGCACTCGCCTCCCCTGAGCAGCCCCCCAAAGTCTCATCCCTCAACCGAGAAAGGGGAGAACCTTCAATCAGAGCTTCAACTTCTTGGTCCGTAGTCAAGTTTGAGGATGGCGCCTTATACGGGTAGCCGAACTTCGAAACAGTCGAGTGCGTAAGTGAAGGATCAGCGGACGATGTAGACATTGGGAGAAGGTGGATCTCCGCAGGACTTGAACCGTGTGTTGTTTCGTGACGAATACGAGCGACTTCCGAAGGGAACAAAAACCCATGCGAGTATACAGTACCAGCTCGAGGATGATCATATATCCAACAGCGCTCGCTTCGCCAACGAACATCGCTTGCCCGAGGATGAATTCGCAACCAACGTGCAGTCTAAGGTTGTGGGTTAGTTGGAACTAGGCTCCGATGAAGTTGACATACCAACTGGTCTTCTTTCCCTTGTACAGTGGACGCCACCACCGGGTCTGTTGCTATGTAATCTACGAGTGACGAGGATAGTGCGTACAACTCCCCTGCCATGAATCGAGCCTTGACAAGATCTTGCAACGCAAAATTCAGAATGCATAAGATCGGAACGGAAGTGTTCATACTCACAACCCCAATAAATCATTGGATCAATGCTCTTCTTGCCACCCTGAGACTTGTAAGAATCGTAACCGAATGCGGTAACGCTGGACGTAGACTGGGCCTCCGCTGCTATCCAGGTCGTGGACCGCTGTGGGAGCTGCACTGCACTGCTCGTCATGGGTAACTTGGTCTTGGGCAACGCTTCTCGATGACCAGAACTACCCGCTGTGCCGGCCTCGTTCGTCACATCCGAGAGTGCTTCGTACCACTCCAAACGCAAGCGAGCCTCAAGCTCAGTCAGCATCACGAAAGAGTCATCCTCCGCTTTGACGAAGAATTGGGGTCGCACCCACTCAGTTGACGTGTTAGCAGTCCTGGGATCATGCGGGGCAGGGGGAAGAGGCGCTGGGCGACGCCCATCATCAAAAGATGGAAATAGCGTGCCGGAGAGTGGTATTGCTGCTCGTTTATGGCTATACTGCCAATCGTACGGCGAGGGATGTTTGGCACTGTAGCTTTGATTAGACGAGGGATCGGGAGGTGGAACGAAAGCATTTGTGTGGGCCCATTGGACAAAAGCGTGTGTTCTCCCACTATTCGTGTCCTCCGAACTAGGGAGTAGCACGATATCCTTGTATGCTGCAAGAATCAATATTCAACATCAGAATATGTACCGTGACATTCCGAGTCTTGACGCGGCTCACTCTCAGATTCAAGTTGAATCCTTCTCATCCAGTCGGCAGAAGGAGCACCAAGAATGAACCTAACGATTGTCCGATCGGTGCCACCGTTTGACCCTCTACTCCGTGGATGCTTGGCCCAAGTGCTGCGAATAAGCATTCTTCGCTCAACAGCACTTTCCACGCTCATAACACCGATGAAAATCCCGACTGGCGGAAGTTTACTTAGTTCAGCAGCGGAAAATTGGGGCGACAGGGCACAATATGACCTCCATGGAAGCGCATTTTTGTCCGGATTGAGGACGCGCATGAGGAACAACGTAGTTGCTAGTGCTGTCAGAAAAATGGCAGCGATGGTCAAAAACTTATGCAAAGCCCCGTCAGCATCCACTCAAAGTCAAAAAGGGAACCCAATCACGCACAATCGAAGAGGGTGAGGATGGGAAAAGTGGATGCCTAACAAAAGCAGTGAAAATACGCATCTTGAGGCTGACTTGTAGATGTCGACGTCGTGCACGGCGCCCCAGCTCATTGCCGAATCGTTTTCGTCTCGGCGAAGAGACTACAGGAGTGGAGCGCCCACTCGCGTTCCTCAGAAGGGGTTGGAATGGCTGATCATCTTCAGAGTTAAAATACTGGCTTGGCGAACCCGAACGAGATTGGGAGGGGTCGTGATAAGCAGAAGTGGTCGAATACGCGTAGTAGCTTGCAGGCTTATGATGATGGTAGTAATGAGCAGGCCCACCGAATGACTTTTTTGGGGCGATAGTGGATCCATCTGAGGAGAGCGACTCGATGTCACAGATTGTGTCGTCCGTGAGCGTTCGAGGCGATGTTGCTCCTGAGCTTGAGCCAGATGTTGAAGACGATAAGTACGATGTACGGAGTGGGTACGCCTCTCGAGACATGTTGTAGGCAGCAACCCCCCTACGGTTGTGGTCCTGGGGAAAGAAGAGCGGACCCAGAGACTAAGCTAGCAACGGTCAGGTGGTCACTTCTGTCGAATATCCTAAACAATAATTCACCCCATAGATGACGTTGATGACGGTACTCACAATCGCAGGATCAGATTCGAGCGGTGGCGCCGGAATACAGGGAAGAGTGAACCGTTTGTGGGAGCCCTGGGGCGCTGACGGAAAACTCATTCACAGGCAGATTTAAAAACGTTCACGGCACTTGGATGCTATGGTGCCACTGTTATCACAGCTTTGACTGCTCAGTCTACTACGGGTGTTGTAGGGGTCCATGCAACTCCACCTGAATTCGTAGAGCAGCAGGTGGCACGTTTTTGTTACGCATAATTCGGGTTGTTGACAAGGCCTTAGTAGCTTCGCGCAGTCTTGGATGATTTTTCGATCAAAGCATTCAAGACGGGCATGCTTCATGATGCTGCCATAATCGAAAAAGTTACAGAGGTGCTGAAAACTCATCAAAATGGTGTATCTAATGCACACATTGTGGTCGATCCCGTCATGGTGTCCACCTCTGGGCACCGGCTGCTCGAGCTGTCGGCCGTGAATACTATGCGTTCCAAGCTGTTTCCGCTAGCTACCATAGTGACCCTAACATACGGGAGGCGGAGCTTCTGCTTGCGGAGGGTGATGTGACGGTCCGAATTTCTACCATCACTCACATGTGCAATGCGGCGAAGCGTCTTGTGATGACCTATGGCGCTAAAGCTGTTCTTCTGAAAGGCGGCCATCTCGAGATGAACTTAGAAGAATTTTTACTAGAGCTTCGGACACTCGAAGATTGTGCGGTTGATTACGCAAATTTGCTTGATCCTGAATATCCTGCTGTTCTTCGCTCAGCGGTCAAGGCCGTTCTCTTGCCCAGCCTAGTAGTTGACGTGCTTTACGAGCCGGACAATAAATCCATTCGCAAGCCATTTACTCTGTTCGCCAATGCTCGTCTGCCATCCTCTAGTACCCATGGTACAGGTTGTACCCTCGCAGCAGCCATTGCATGTGGGCTTGCAAAAGGACTCACAAGTGAGACATGGCGATTGGTGACACCGTGTGCAGTTCTGCTTACTTGATTTACCCGATTCAGTCGTTGAATCGATTAAACAAGGGATTGTCTACACCCACGAAGGGATATCCACAGCTGTTCCTCTGGGACGTGGAGCGGGCCCTCTGAACCACCTCCACCCTGTCATACCGCGGGTGGTTCCACTGTGCGCGTCTTGGCAACTTCCATTGTTAACTGAGGCCTCATCATTTTTCACAGTCCTTCCACTGAAGCCCCTCATCCTTTCGTCAGTAGTCTCATCTACGGAAATGTTAGCACATGGAAGCAGTATGTGCAGCACCCTTTTGTTATTCAATTGGGAAACGGGACTCTTCCAAGGGAATGTTTCGTTCACTTCATCGAGTGAGACGCAAAAACCCTCTTCATACCAGTCCGACCGCTCAAGTCTCCGTCCCCGCCAGGCAAGACTACCTTTACCTGCAATATTATGCTCGTGCACACGCGTGCGTACCGATTATCACCCATGAGTCATGCTCAGGTGTTTTACTTCAGTCTGTTAGCCCTCAAGTCCACAACTTATGAAGGGATACAAACTTCAGCCCAAATCATGCTTCACGTAATGCGCGAATCCAAGATGCACGAGTCATTCTGCGACCAATGGGGCGTCTCAGTCAAGGGCGGTGTACCCATCATGGAGTCCACGACGACGACTGCGTATGGGAGCTTTATCATTGATGCGGGTTTGAGAGGTGATGACCTCACGTTGGTGGTTGCATTGGCAGCATGTCTCCTGGGATACGGAGAAGTGGGGCTTTGGCTCCGGACAGAGTCTGAACGTGAAGATAGTGGAATTCATTTGGAGGGTAACCCCTACCGAAAGTCTGTTACCACCCAGACTTGATAGGTAACTTGCTAAGACATATCTTTCAGGTGGATTGAAGATTACTCGGGGGAAGAGTACCAAGCTGCTTGCCAAGCCGGTCTCGGTGAGATAATCACAGGTTTCCTGGCCCACTCTCAAGTCATTAACGTCCTCGTAGCTGCGCTTGAATCACGAATCGCCATAGAAGGACTCACACCTACAACATACGGAAGGTTGAAAGCTACCTGGTATCGTTGCGTTGAATTGGAAAAAGCATTCTGGGACATGGCATTTGAAGTCAAGAGGGATGAGTGAGACACAGAGCGTCGGAAGTTGTATTCTTGGGCCTAGCCCTAAATAACGACCCCTCGTTGATCGCCAACTCCCTGACCCAACTCTGAATGATGAACACCATTTCAAACCTGGAATTCTGCATCTGTCACTATCACTTTTGACGTGTCTAGCGTCCTTGATAGTTCATCCAGAATCGTCGACGTTCCTCCGCGACTGATCGAAATTAGTCCTAGGCTGGCGTCCAAACATGAACAAGCTGATATAATGGTACCAAGTAGCGTTTCAGGTATAGGCCAATTGCTTGGCGTGACATTGACATATAAGGATGAGAGGGCTGGGCGAGTGGAAGCAGCAATGATAGACTTCGAAAGTATGTCATCTATAAACCCCGGCGAACCCTCGAGGCCCAGAGTCTTGAGCGATGTCTTCTGTATCTAAGTATGAAGTAGGACGGATCGAAGCGGATCCTAGAACACGTCACGGATTGAGCTCACGAGGCCAATGAGAAGGTCCTTGGGATGAACCAAGGAATCGGGGAAAGCCCAATCCTCAGGCTCGGCGTCTTGCGCGAAATATAACGTCTGCAGGGATGGAAAGCTGACATATCCAATACAGAGAGACTGAAATTGCTGGTTAGTTCCAGCTCCTATGACGAGTGTGTGTAACCTTGGTGCAGCTGGCGATGCATCACCAAAGGTGATTCCAACTTCGTCAGTGTCTGCTCGGACCCAGTGAAAAGTGAGGACTTCGAATTTCGGGGAAGGGATAAAAAGTCCAGGAACGTCCATCCCCAACGCGAAGTCACAATCTTGCATATCCAATCTGTTAAGGTTTAGGCAGATCCCTACTACACCGCATAAAATGAAGCCGCGAAGGGATAAGTCGCGTAGGGCGGGATAGCGAATGTAAGCATCGTCTGGAATTGAGATCTCCTCCAGGTGTGGATTGTATTCCGCGTCGACAATCAAAACCATCTCTTCCAGTGCGGGAAACTCGCACGCAAGGATGAATCCTACAAAATCCCGAATTTGATTGGAACAAGGATCTGCTCGGACAAGAACAGATTTCCATCTAGAAGATTCTTGTTTCAGCGTCTCAAAATCGAGAGGGGAATCCTCCCCTTCTTCGACCAAAGTGAGCTGGCTGGGCGCCGTGAGGTGGGCGCGGATATCGAGAGGCTTTCCTCTAGATCTTTCAAGCCAGGTTTTCTTTTGAGCTTCTGGCCAATCAATGTCAATTGTTGACCACAGACTTGACCGTTGTATGGCGACATCGCGCCAAGTCCGATTTACTCCAGTGATGGCTAGGAGAAACGCAGTGCGATCCTCGATCTCTGAGCGCTCCACGGGTCGTTTGATGGTGTCCAGAAAAGCCTCCCAAATAATCATAGTCACCAGCTCGGGCATGCTCCCTACGCTACTTCCCGAGCATTCCATCGATGTTTCTACGCGCGCCCGAATGATCAAAGGTACGAGCGCCTCTCTGCGAAGTTACGCACGCATCCTTCCTTTCGACGATGATTTCAAACTAGTTGATGTATGAGCAATGAGCGTAACTTGGGCCAAGCGATGTCATACCGACTCAGATTACTGTACCTGCACGATCGGGAGCCTCGACGCAATACCGGCAGTTGCTGGCAGAC
Organism: Cantharellus anzutake; assembly: GCF_015039405.1. Lineage (NCBI taxonomy): Eukaryota > Fungi > Basidiomycota > Agaricomycetes > Cantharellales > Hydnaceae > Cantharellus > Cantharellus anzutake. Next base: position 50,538 of record NW_024067213.1, read on the forward strand.
TCTGATTCCGGAAGCGTGACACGTGGGAGCCGGCATTTTCCTGCCACACAAAATATGCGTATCACGACTCACTTACTGTAGGCGACGCGTGCAGGAGCTTATTCTTATTTTATAATTATATATGCACATCCACCTCTACTCGGCCGTGCGGAAATTTTTCATTTTTGTGACCAGCCTCTATTAACCTACATTAAGAGCACAGGTCGGCGACGGTTTCCCGCCCTCCGATTGGCTCAAGCGTCGCACTTGAAACTTAACACCGAGTTGTGACGGTTCCGACTCGGTCACTCTGATGGGCTCCAGTTTCGGTGATCACGTTAGTGCTTACGGTTCCGAGATGTTTAAATTCGATCGAACTTTCATCGGTGTTGGCGTGTTTGGGGTGGCTCCAGACCGTCGATTTCTAACTGGAAATGCTAAGTGCATCGCTGATATATCGAAAACAGGAATGCGCTGTTGATGTCCGGAATTTGGGTTGACAGTGACATCCCCTGTCAACTACTATGTAGTGAGAGTCCATTTGCACTTTGACGGTGTTTTCTTAACGCCGAATCCTTTGACATGCACGTAACCTAACTGCTAGGTTACACCACAACCTCTCTTTTAAAGGTCATACGTTTGACTTCACCCTCCCCTTATACATGGCTCAAGCTTTGACACCTCTCGCTAATTTTATAGGTTACAATACGTTCCCAGACGTGAAAATGGACGACTTTACAGCAAACTCCTTATAGGTGAGTATAATTTCGGCTCCAGTACTCGCAAGACTCATTTTGGGGACCAGGTTCAGACGAGGGGAGGTACTGGTCACTTTTGACTGGTAACACAGTGCTAAATCGCCCCAGCATGGGCGATCTCCTATTCCATACGAGGCAATCTCATTGCCTGAGTGATCAATGACGTGGCGTCCTCTACTTTATCCACATGCGCCGTTGACGCCCGGCCGGCTCTGTGCAGCCTTTGTCGGAGACATTCGACATTACTGGTACGACGACCACGATTGCCGATCAATCATTTGTGATTGCAACTGGATCTTTCGATCCCTCGGTTAGTTCGATTCACGTTCCACTCTCACCTTGCTCTCAGTTTCATCAGATCGTTCAATACTCTTTACACATTCTGATTCCTGCCACTCCACGTTGGCAGAATGAACGTATTCACGATGTCAGAGCCAACGTCGTGCGTTTGAATTTAGTTATCTCCCAGTAGGAGGGTCCGGATCTTTTTCTTCCAGTCCCCAAAAAAGGAGTCTCTTCAACCGTCGAACCACAACTGAACAACCCGATTCCAGTTTTTCCACTTTCACGGCTTCAACCAGTGTTGCTGCATGAGATCTCATAGCTTCCAATGCTCCCGCTGGTTCCAATCCTCGAATTCAGACCGTCCCGTCTTCTCATCCTCAACAATAGTATCTCGTCCGCAGCTTCGAGGAATGTGATTCCTGGCTCAGTCCCTTTCTTCCCGAGCCTTTCCTCCTGTAACTTCCACTCCTGCCAATCCGCCCACTGATTCTTTTACTTCTTTGCCACACAATGCTTCAAATTTGGTGAATGTGATCCCTCCCTTCCTGGTCCTCCTTTTCAACGTGATCAAACTGCAATGGAGGAGGGAATCCCCGCTACCACGCAAACAAGATCAAATTCGACAGTGCACCCAATCCACTCAAAGGGGCTATTTGCACCAATCATGCGAAATCCGCGTGTACGAAAAAAAATCAACGTGTTGTATATAACCAAACTTCATCTGCGCTACGTCGAGATCAAGCTGCTAAATCCAGTTTTGTCCTCCTTTCCTCAAATTCACAATTCGTCGCAAACAATTTCCTCGCCGACTGCCCTAGTCCCACCACGCATTCAAGTTATCATCAACGGTACTTCTCGACACATTTTTGCACAACACTATGGGAGTTTCGGAACATCGGACTCACTATACTGGTGCATCACTTTCTCTTATTGTCCAGGAAGGGAGGAAGGGAACACATTGACGAAATTCAAAGCATTGTCAGGTGGAGATGTAATAAAAATTAGTGGGCGGATTGCCAGGAGTGGAAGTTTCGGGAGGAAAAAGTGAAGAAGGCCGAGCAAGAAAGTTGGGAAAGAGACTGAGCCAGGAATCGCACTACTTGAAGCTACGGACGGAGTTGTATTGTCGAGAGGAAGAGAAGGCAGAAGAGTCTGAATTCGAGGACTCGAACCAGGGGGAGCATCGGAAGCCATGACGTCACCTCCAGCTGCACTGGTTGAAGCCGTGAACCTCGACTCGGATTGTTCGGTTGTGGATCGACGGTTGAACAGGCTTCTTTTTTTGGGAGAGGGATGAAACAGATCCAGATAATGCTGCACGGAGATGTCTTTCAAGTCCAAACATAGGTGATGTCGTGATAACGTGCAGACAATTGAACGGCACGACCAACCGAAGGAATGCGTACATTCTGCCAACGCGGAGTGGCAGAAATCAGAATGTGTATGGAATATTAAACCATTTGATGAAACTGAGAATTTTTTCAGCCAAGTGAGCGGAATGTGAATCGAAAGATCCAGTTGCCATCACAAACGATGGCTCGGCAATAGCAGTGGTCGTACTAGTGAGGTTGAATATGACGTTCGTCTCCGACGAAGGTTGCATGGAATCGGCGTGATGACCAGTTATGAACACTGTGCAGGTGGATAACGTAGAGGATGCTAGGAGCTCGTCGTTGATGATTCGAGATTGTCTCGTACGAAAAGGAGATCGTCCATATTGGGGCGATTCAACACTGCGCTGCCAATGTAGAGGTCAAATGTGGCCGGTAATGCCTCGCCCTCATCCGAACTCGGACCCCGAAATGAGTCTTTGGATCGGAAATTCTCCTCACCGATAAGGAGTTCGCTGAAAAGTTGTCCATTTTTCACGTATTAAATTGAGTTCGATTTCAATGTGACGTAACTTGGTAATCACTTCACCGCACACAGAGGTTACGCATCAGATTGCAAATTTCGCCTTGAAACGTTTGTGAGGAAGGTCATGGTTGGGTGTTGTATTTGATTCAATGAGAGCAACGAAATTCTCTGATCGTTCAGGCCCATCACATGGAGGACCACCGTCTTTGGATTTGACAATGGAGTCGAATGCATGGTACACATATCTGTTGATCATCTCAGTACTGAATTTACATTACAACTTGACATGTTTGTTGTTAGTTTCGGTATATTCGTCATTTTGAAAACGAAGGACGGTGGCGGCCTGGGCATCAGTTTGAGAGGTTACTGGCCCTCAATTGAACAGGCTCCGCAGCGGAAGTACGTAAGTAGCCAATGTCTTCTAACTCAAACTAGGCCACATTATCGTGAACGTCATGGAATCGAGCGGTGACCGGGAAGGGAAAATGGAAACGCACCAATCATGATGTCACTATGTAGGCAATTTTAGGAGTGGCGTTCAGAAAAGCGTAGCCCGCGGACTGGGGAGGGTTATTAGTACGTTGAGCGATTTATGGGATTGTGGTGTCGGAATTGTTGTCAATGCGAGAAAGTGAGAGGTGAGAGAGCGAGAAAGGCAAGCGATCGCGGGGTGAAATAGAAATGATTGACAGACGAAGATCGGGGTCTACCGAGGTTTGAGGTAGACGCTTACGGATGTGTAAACAGGCTAGGTGGATGAAGCGGCATGTGAATAAGTGCGCAGCCAATGGGATCAGGGTCGAACATGAACGATTATTGATCCAGCGGAAAATCTGGTTCAGCCGAAACGACTCACTAGAGATTCCGGGGTGAACCGTGCGTGGGAATGAAAAAACCACCCGATCACATGATCCTCCCTCAGACGTCAAGTTGTCTCGTTCCCAATTTGAAAGTGCCGGCGTAACTCGTTTGTGCGGCGTGTGTGTGGCACAATGTCGACGAGTCAGGTTCCGCTACCACCACGTCCGCCCCGCACAGAATCGGATTTCTGGCAGAAAGGTTTGGAAAAGTGCAAGGAACAGCCTTTAGTACCCCTTGGTGTGTCTTTGTCTGGGCTGGATGAAACGGGAGGCTTGAACTAAAGGTTTTTTTCTATTATCAACGCTCACCCGTCAATTCGTTATCGCCACGATTCATCTTCAATCTGGATTGCCTACCCTTTCGTCGTCCTCATTACTCCTGCCCTGGATTGGGACATAGGGATACTGGCTACATGCGCTGCTTTCATCGGCGCATCTTATCAGCTTCGGGTTGGGAACCGAAACTCGTTTAACCGTTACTTGCGAGCCCGCGTAATAGCACAAGGCGCTACAATTGCAGCATGTGTCATCGGCGGTTATGTTTATGGGAGCAACTCACAAGCTTCTATCGATCGCAAGGTGGAAGAGCGGAGGGAGGAGTTGGAAAAGATTCGACTAGCTGGGACAGGGCATTCCAATGTGCAGGATGAATTGGCAAAGTCATCAGCAATTGCACCGACGAGTCAGCCCTCAACAGATTGTCACCCGCCCGATCTACCATCAGCTCCACCGATGTCCGCAGCCCAGTCTTTCTGGAGCCTCTGGGGTGTGAGCTCAGGGAAACCGTGATTATGTCAGTCTGTCTTTTCGCACAACCCCCGCATATACGTGTATGTACGTGCTCCATCGCATCCCATCTTGGCAGTAGTGCTATCAGTCGCCACGTGCAGTGGTCTTCCCTGAATAGAAAAAAATTTTGGGCAACTCAGTTTCCTATGCGCCACAACTGCGAAATTGCTAGCAGTTGACTAGCGCCTCGATGACTTACGGTGTTCTCCAGTTTTTGCCACCCATGCATCGTGCGTTCCGGCTGCTCCATTCCGGCCGAAGAGCCTCCCGAAGGGCTATGCAGATTGAGAGTGCCTTAGATTGGAGTTCAAGCGCCCTTTCCAGGCTCTTTGTGTGTGAATCCTTGGTACGATGCTCCTACTGGTTGTATCATCACCAACTGCGCCACAATCTCTCCTAGGCATATCTTCCTATGGCTGCTTCAAGACTGCTAGGGATATCTGGGATGGTCGCTCGAACGATGTGGGAGAGATCTTACGCATCACCGATTCGACCGGGCTGGTGTCCACGTCTTGTCGACCCAGCACCATACTCACTCACACTGACGCCCATCTCAAGGGCTTGACGCATTGGCGCTACCGGAGAGAGCCGACCTTTAAATGATTTGTCCCGGGCGATTGGTTGGGCACTGCGAAACCCGGCCGTCGCGAGCTTGGTATAGGTTGCTCAACGTACGAGTGGATGCCAGAGGGCAATTTTCGATGGGTTATTTAGCATCTGCATCGTTGAAGATCCATCAACCCTTTTCAAGGCCACGACATCTGCATCTTCTTGGAAGAGCCTGGGCAGCGTTATGAACCTCGACACGCTCTGGGAGGCTACGTTCTGGGGTGCCGAACAGTGGTGTCTGTGGTTTGGGGGAAGCGACCCGCGATTCTCATCACTAACAAATCTCGAACTGGGATCTGTTCGTACTCGTACCGAAACTGGACGCTTTACATCATTGGGAGCGTGTTTCTGCCCTCAGCACGAGCGGGAGATGTTGACGGGCATAAGTGTGCCCCCTTGCACATTGACTATCGGTATGTTTGTGCCAATTCGCGACGAGACCCCAGACACTCTATACGCACCACGGTCCTCGGATGGGGGCTAAGCGTGGTGAAAAAAGGCCTTGCCTCGACCATTACCGTTACCCATTACCGTAGACACCATACATAGTCCCAAAGCAGGGTCGTGATTATGATCGTGATTTGATTTCGTGACTTTTGTGTGTCATCTTTTGACGTTCATATGTTCCCCGCTGAAAAAGCCAGATGAGTACAAGGTGCAGCTCTAGGCTTTGAAGGGCCTCTTCAAGTTCTGAAATATGTATTGACAGTTACCACCAAACAAAACAACACACGGTACCAGCACCAATTCCTACCCTTCATACCACGATGAACACTGACCTTGGTAATGAAGTGAAGGGCCCCGGTTGTACCGTCCGCAGTGCCTGGTGTTCTTCAATCTAGTTTCCACCGGGTTTCAGTGTTCGGTCGGGAGCACTCGCAAAGCAACATTGCTGTAATTCCGCGGATTCAATAAGCTCGGTTGAACATTGAGGTCCATACTGCAAGCTCCCATCGATCCTAGGTGAGGATTTGAATCACATATCCTGAATTCTTCGAAGATTCTGAACCAAAATCTGGGAAATTCCGCTTGGATGCCTCCAGCGTCCATACTTGGGGAGTCATTCGCGCGGGTTCGAAGTAAAGTATGGAGGAAGAAAAGTTGGGGGAGTTAAAAAGAGTAGCCCTTGATAATTTCGAACCACAACCACGATCTCGCAAACGTATCATACAGACAAGCATCGATTTGTTTAAACCAAACTTATTGAGCTACCTAAACTACGAACTGAACGAACTTTTTTTTTTCCACCCACACAAATATGCTGATATTTATGATACCCGTACTATGAAAAGCCCACTCAAGAATGTTATTGTGTGACGTGCACCCAGGTACGATTGCAAAAACGTGCAATTCTATACTTTCCCTGGTCTCCTTGGCTAAGCAGTAATCCTCTCAAAGATCGAAAAGCCTGTTCGAAAGATTCCGGGAATCCAAAACTTGGCTCGAAGCATTATTGTATTTGGGAATCTGTCCCCAGATTCCACGGCCCAGGGGATCAGAATCTAGTAAACCGCATACCAGCCTGGGGGTGGGATCCGGCGAATGGTTGAGAACTCACTTGGGAGAATGTGACGAATCTTCATTATAGTACCTATTGAATCGCGAAAACAATGACTTAGGTCAATCCCCCCGGGGAGCCATCCTTACTAGTGGTGGGTGCAGAGCAGGTGAGATGGCGAAGTGCGGGTAGAGTCAGCCGACTCGGCTTCGGCTCCGGCTTAACTAATCAACTTGTCGTCGTTGCTTGCTCAACATTTGAGCCCAGTCCATGTCCCTGGAACTCGACTCCAGCTATATTTGGAACGAGGGGTCCAGGCAGCTCAATGGCTTCAAGGTCGTCCGACCAGTTGAGACGCGTCGCACCTTGACACTTGGCCCCTTGCACCGGAGACTCCTACAGCCATAGTATGAACAGAGGATGAAATTAAGGCTATTAAACCGCTTATGGCTCAACTCTCAGGCTCTTCCCGTTACCATCCAAGGGCGTGGACGTTCCAGGTTCGTGTTGCGGCTGGCAACTAGATTCTCATGGCCATCACAGGCCGAGAACCGGGACTTTGCCAGAGGGACACATGAGGATCTCCAAAACTCATACGGCCCACCTGCATCCTGAACTACAACGAGCTTTGTTGGGTGCTTTTATACACGACCTCATACGTCTGTGACCTCCAGCGTTGCTCTTGTACCATTTTTGCTGATGTACAGAAGTGTCTAGCTTCCAAAGCACACAGCAAATTCCTCTGGTGATGCGTAAGTCACCCTCTGGTTTTCAATACGTCGCGAGTTTACGTTAGCTCTCATGGCTACGGTAGCCAACGCACCTCTCTCAAAGCTAGCGTCCACGAATGCAGGCTCTCTTCCGGAGCTCATCCACGTGATTTTGTGGGAAGCTTTCCTGAGCGTCGCATATCCTCACCGCACCTATTTTGATACGGATGGCAGAACATCCCCTGATGATTTAACAACGTTTCTGACAACCGTCACTGCTGTCTCCCGAACTTGGCGGGCAGCCGGGCTGAGGGAAGCAAAGTTTTGGGCTGTCATTGAAGCGCGGTGGCCCTCGAAGCAACATCGAGCTTGGCTCGAACGTTCTCGGGGTGTGCCGCTAGAAATTCGGGGTAGACTAAGTGATGGTCCACTTGAGGACGATGAAGATCGACCGATATTCGATTCCTCGGATCTCATTGAAGTGTCAAACCGTTGGGGGACTCTTATCCTTCATGACATTGACTCTAACGTCTTCCCTGACCTCTTTCATACGGCTCGCGAACGTCCTCTTCCATCGCTCACTACTTTACAGCTTGTTGGGACCACTGATTGGGGACATGATCCCATGGAATTCGGACCAGTCAAAGAGAGAACCGACATGTATCCCGCATTGCGCAACGTCAACCTTCAGCACGTACGACTTTGTCACCTTCGTTGTTTGACGACACTCGTTCGAATGGAAATGGAAAATGTTTATAGTGACGAAAGGGTGACGGCGAAGGAATTTTTCGCTCACGCCCCATCCCTCGAGGTTTTCAAGATCGCTTACGCATACTTCGAGACGGATGACGAAGATGTTTTCTCAAGCGAGGTGGTGATGGCACCAAGCCTGCACACTCTCGTATTGGGTTGTTCGGTTTCCCTGTATTTCCAATCTGTTGCCCTCGTCCTTGCGAATTTCCCTTCCCTCCGGACGCTCTATTTCGTGGAGAATAGGTTTCAGTGGAGACTCCCCCAGAACACCGCTCTGATAGAGCCTCGGAAGGCTCTCATCGCACTTGTGAGCGCTGCATGTCATTCCGCGCCATAAGGCCTTGTGATCCGCTGAGCTAGTTGTATTGATAGCTGAACAGGACGTCCCTGGAGACGCTTGCCCTCGAGGGGTCTGCAAAATTCTTAAATGATGTCTTGTCCAAAACTATCTGGAATTATCCCCTGAACGACTCTCTTCAGCGTCTATATTTAGTGGTTGTCGAACAAAGATGCACTTCCCGGGGACCCCTGGCACACGCCATCCTTCAGCTTGTCGATAAACCAGGGTGTTCCTTAACACACATTTCGATTCGGGGGGATGAAGGACTTCTCGACGATGTTCGTGACCACCTAGCCCGAGGCGATGAGGAAGATGAAGGTAAAGAGGAGTTGTCTCGCCCACAGGTTATTGTTAATGCTGCGAAATTTGTGGGATAAGACGCCGGGTTATGTGAGATAACACGCTTTCCTTCTCCCCCACGAATAGTTTCTCAGGTTCATCTCAAACATGATTTGAAATACTTGATTGTAAATGCCCTGGGATGGGCATTTGATCTGTGCTTAGTTCCTGGATTTTGGTTGCCATCAAGCCATCGAATGTATCACTGTTGACGTCATTTAGTCTGGCAGTGTTATCTTGCTCGTGACAGGCCCCACATTGTATATACAGTCGTCTGGCCATCCTGATGTGATTCATCCTGGCTGTCGGGCTTACATTACTTCCCACCGACAGTAAGGAGACGTTGGCGCCCGCATACGATCGTTCTGTTTACAGAACCGGTGCCTACATATATACTTCCTCGTTTGGAAGGGAATTGGCACCTGCACATTTAGAGGTTACCTGCACAGCAGAGTCACACTGTCCTCCCGATATTACGCCATTTTAAATTTGCGGTAATTGCACCCATAGTCAAGCAATTTTTATATATCGTTTATTCCTTGAAGGACCTATCATTTCGTGTCGTCAAACATGTCAAGTGATGAACAAACAATTTCAATGAACTCGCAACTTGGGGGGGCGGGTCCAAGTGACAGATGCTGCCCACCCCATCGTATGGACTTAAGATGGGCAGTAGGTGTCAATCTTGTAGAACATCGGACTGTACAGCACATTTGAGTCGACAACTGTTCGATTCGCAAATTGGCGTTCAGCCATCACGGGGAAGAAAAGGACAAGAACAAAAAAAAAAAAACTCACTTCCGAATTCCGCCATTACAATGATGTTGTGTGCGCCGGCAGGTACGACAAATTCTCCTTTGCTCATTTGACTGTCCAAGCAGTTTTGGTAGGTATCGGGAGTCTTACCACACCAAGCGTAGCGATCGAGGGGGTATGCGTCTGTGTCGCCTACGACGAAGCCATCTACCAAGATTTTATACTACACAAAATAAGTGGCGGTAGAAGATGAAGACGATGAGTTTCCCTTCTTAAAGAAGCCTGGAATTCACCTACCTTCTTAGCACGGATACCCGCATCCACTACCGTTAGCCTGGTGGGGAAGATGAAGTTCAAGGAGAATTTGTAAGGGTTATTCTTGTAAACATCGACGACCACCACATCCTGAACAGGCCTTTGCGAGCATGGAGGTGAAGGGATGGGAGTACATTGACGCTCAAGCTGGTAGAATATCGCCGAGTAGGCATCAGTATTATTGACAACTCCAGGGATATTGACGATTTCGACGACATGCGATCCGGGGGGAATGATGAACTGTCCTTTACTGAGGCCTTTGACTTCACAAGTGTCTTTGGCGGCGGGGGTGAGAGCGCACCAAACGCCCGAGTCAGGGTTAATGGGGGAAGTAGTCCCAATTTGCTGTCCGTCGACGACGACAGAGTATCTTTCCTTCTTGTAGCCCGCGTCTTGGATACTGAGGATCTGTGGGGATGGATCATTGGTTTCGAAGCGGAAGGGGCTGTTTGTGTAAATATCGATGTGGGTCCAGGGTTTGGGGGCAGCAGGCGTGCATGCTGGTAGGGGAGGTGACACCGTGACGAATGAGGTGACTGTCGCGGTAGTTGTAGTGGTAGAAGTGACAGTCAACGGAGGAAGAGTCACGACAGAAATTGAAGTGACGAAGTTCGTGATTGTCGAAAAAGTAGTGATGGGCGGAAGAGTTATGTATTGAGTGTCCGTCGTCCTCAAAGTAGCAGTGGAGGTAGTGGTGACGTACTGGTCGCAGTATAGGGCATGTTGAGGCGTTGCGTCTGACTCGGGCAAGAACACTAGTACTCACCGATGTCTGATAATCCACTCGATCGACAGTCGTCGTGACAGGAGGCAACGTCGTCGTAGTAATCGACGTAACCGTCCTCGTCGAAGGACTGGGACACGCAGGAAAGGTCGTCAAGGCATGACTCGTGATGATCAACGTATTTCCAGGGCCATTGGGAATGGTCACGACCTCCTCAGCAACCGTCCATTTACCAGGTGGGTTAGTAGGCACAGCGATATAAGCAGGTTTCGTCACTTCGAAAACAACGGTCGTAACACCATCCACCTCTCCCACACCAACGATACTTGCCCCATAAGGTGTAGGCCACGGTTCCGGTCCCGTCATGACTTGTTGATAATTTGTTGTAACAGGATAATTTTCCAGTTGGTAGCCCCCACACCCCAGTTGATCACAGACATCAGGAGCACAAGCCCCCTGGATAGGCTGCTGAGCCAGGTCCGCGGCTGATACGAGAACGGATGGGAGGGCAAGAAGGAAAGCAAACGAGTGCCTGACAAACATTATGGGCGTAGAAGCGTTCCCCCACTAGTGTCAAAAACGACGAGTGTTACACTTGAGGAGACAGGACTCCAGCCTCTAACACTTGAGGGGTTGCACAGAATAGGTCACTCGAGCAGCTTTTATAGACTTGCAAAGTTGAAGAGTCACCTGTACCCTGACAGTTCCGCGGGCGTGTTCGGCAAGCTCGCTCCGCTGTCAAATAGTTTGTCATCAGACTCATTGCGAAGAGTGTTGGTTGTGCTGCTACATAGCAATATTCTAAAGCGTGACCAAAAGAAAGGCAGTAATTAAGACATCAGATTTGGGCTGAAGACTGAGGACCACCTTGGACGGACTTGACTTGTCAATCAGTCAAGCCTGCGTAGGGAGCCCCGCTCCGCCACTCAGTACTGTGATCATCCTGTTTAAGTAACTGAATTGCATTATGCAAGGGGGCCTCAATTAAACCTTTTCTAGGGCGTTACATAAAAAATACTAAATAGTGACCAGGTCTTCCACGCTCTCACTCATCATGTGTATCGGATTCTGGTCATTAGATGACCCTAATTACTCCTTGTGAGTTAAAATATCGACCCTGCTGCTACCTCGTGCCTTGCACCTGATATTAATTGCGCACGGCCCCAACCCCCTTCCACGAGCTAGGATACTGTGCGCTAGCAGGGACGAATTCTTGGCCCGTCCAACACTGCCAGCCCATTCCCACAACTTCGGTCCAAGACCGGGACGACCATCCGATGATGATAGACGGGCACCCTCAGTCTCTGGAGGTTGGATTCTATCCGGCATCGATTTAGAGGCAGGAGGCACATGGCTAGGCATCAATAGGGCTGGTCAGATCGGTTTCTTGTGCGCATCAACTACTGACTACGTAGACTACTTGCATAGAATAAACACGATTATACACAGAACCAATATCACCGAACCTTTGGACGAGAAGAAGTATGCTGTCTCCCGTGGATCGTTTGTTCAGCAGTATCTTTCGCATAATGGCAGTACACCATTATCTCTGTCCAGCTACCTTAGCGAGCACTATGACGGAGATGCAACGTGCCCTGAGACTGGTGGTTTCAACCTCATCCTCTTCGCGCCGAAATCGTCGAAATCATCGGGTTTGGAGTACGAAGCCGCTCTGCTGACCAATCATGGAGCTTGTGGCCCTTTGGAATATCGTTCCATCTCCTCTGCCGATGAATGTCATAATGGAGGAATATCCAACGCCATAGACGGGAGCCCTATAGATGGTCTTGGTCGAACAGGACCATGGCTAAAGATAGATATTGGTCGTGCGCGGTTCGAGGGAATACTCAAGGCTAGAAGATCCCCAAGTCCAGACCTGACCGATGACGAGCAGGAAGTGGCTCTGATAGAAGCTCTCATGGAACTCATGGGATGGTCGCCGCCGTCTTTCGATCCTTCCCTAGATCACCTCCGCGACTCGATTTTTATTCCTCCATTCAGTACTGTACCTCGTCTCTCAACCCCAGTCGACTCTGATACCACTTCATCCGCGCAAACACCTCCGACGCAGAGAAGCAAACTTAACGGCACCCGTTTAACTACAATCATTTTAGTTGGGAGAGATGGAAGAGTCTGCTTTGTGGAGAGAGATAGAAGCGTGCTGAAGGGAGATGGAGGCCAGGATGATGTGGCTGAGGTCTTTGGGCTGAGAGGAAAATGGGAGACACAGCGACTGTACAGGTTCTCTCTTCAATAGGGCTGCCTAGACTTCTCCACGTTATCATTAATTGACAAGGACTGTTAGGCAAAGGAGCCTTCGGCTGGAAGTTGTATTCACAACCCTCACTTCCCGCCCTGGATCTAGGGACACAAATACCACGGTGCTTCGGGATGACTCCGTTGACAACTTCGAGAGATATAAATTTTCAATTTAACCGGCTTACACAGGGCTCCTATACTGATAGAACCAAAGGTAAGCCAATTTAATGTCCTTGCGTTTCGAACATGGGGAAGTTGAACGAGGATTGGGTCACTATATACGTGGCCAAACGAAATTCTTCAGGCGAAATCCATTGAGCTGAAGAGAAAAACAGGACAGTGCAAGTCGCTCCTGAGGGATGTGAGGAAAAGTAAAACACTATATCCACTGTAGCAAACCCGCGACTTGGTATGCACGATAATAGGTGGGGTCGTACACAAGTTCGCCGTTAGGCCCGAAGTTGACCTTAGGAATGATCGAGGTAGTCAACAAAGTGTGTCTTCAACTTTATTGCGGTCGCGAATGCCGAAACTAAAAACAGCCAGCCCGTGTACGCATAGAGAAAGTGCTTCAAAATTGTGCTTCCGTGCCTCGAAAATCTGGAATGCCGTTGCAACAACTGCGTCTTCGTGTCTCCTGTTGCAATAGCCCTCTTCCTAAAAGCGTCGGACGAATGATCATCCAAGTGAGGGGGTTTAATAGCAAACACCATGCCCTTCACGTAATGCCCGGTCTGGTGGCAATGGAACGACATAGGCTGGCCGGTCTTGAGAATAATGGAGGCATGTCGGGAATGGCCATTAGTGACGGCTGGATTCCTGCATGAAATCTGGTGATGGTGTGGACCGTCGGGCGAGATCTGGGGTGAAAAAGGTCCCCCCAAACGAAGATTGAGTGGCCGTATGGTTCTTCGCGACAAAGGTGAAACGCATCCCAGTGCACCCCGGTTTTTGCATGGACAAAAGGGCGGGGTGTAGCGTCCTTGCCATGCACGACGTGATAGTGAATAATTATGGCCTCATGCGATATATATTCCAAAACCCAATAAATGAGAGGTACGCTTTTCGAAGGTCACTCACTACCGGTAACGTACCCAGCTGAGGAGATGCAATCACGTACCGGTCATTGGGACGAATGTCATGTAGCGCCGGTGAAAAAATCAAATACGATAATATGATGTTCGTCTCACTGGCTGGTGGTCCCATCTCTTGCTCATCTCCCGCGGACTTATGGTGCATGATCAGGCTGGGAGCGTTCACAACTAACTCATTGTCGCCACACGACAACATAACTTCTGAACTTTGCATGAACGCACGAACCATGCACGTTCTTGTTTACATTCCAGAGGGTCGCAGAGAAGCTCTGAACTGTGGAGCACGTAAACAGAGTTCAGAAAAAAAAAAGCCGCAGAGATGGGAGGGAGAGAGTATGTGAAAGCGTAAAAGGCGAGCCAATGAGAGACCATGCATGAAGCGACTCGCAATCGACCAGTGCGGGCCGGTCGGTGGGGCCCGCCCCGAGATAAGATCGACAGACCACAGCTTCCTTCTATACCGGACTGTCCTATGTGCTGCCCCACTGTTGCAGCAATGCGCAGCACTTCTCACTCGGAGTCACGCCATATGTACGGACGACTCGCCAGCCAGCTTTGCGTGATGCTTTCTTGCAAAACGAATCCAAAAATTCCCCCCCGTCCCTTAAAAATATAATTTGGAGGGCTTCGATGGCCAGCCTCCGAGAGGGAAACAGAAGCAGGAACAACCCAACTTACTTGATCTTCTTCCGGTCCGCCACCGGTTTCCATTATCATCAGCTGACTTTCCCGCCGGTCTTGGCGTCCATCAACCGGACGAACTACCCCTCAACTTAACAATCTGCATGCCAACCTAACTCCTCTCACTTACCCCCAGGCCGATAATGCCTTGCGCCATCCTCTAGCCACTAACATTACTGTAGGTATCTTACCGTCATTGATCGCAGTACTTGCGACTGTTGGACATCGCGTTTTTGGAGCACGACAACGATGGCGTTTATAGCTCTTGGTCTCCCTGGATAAAACTCTGGAATGAACCAGCCACAAAAAAAGTGACCCACCAATCAACATTCAAAGCGCTCACCCCCGTCGATCAGCGCGCAGGCAATGGCATTGGGTTCCGTTGACACGACGATTCATGTTTGTCTGTAACACCACCACACTTGCCACGTACGAAATGCAACGGCATGTATGCAAGTACCAACTGCGGTGTATGCTGGAGGTCTTCGAATGCACTACCAATGCTAGAATAATGTGGACCATGAAAGATGGTGGCAGGCAGGCACTTGCTGCGACGAGCAGCATCCAGTCATCAATGACTCGCCCTCAAGAGATGCACAATACTGTGGGCGGACTCGGAGACAGGGTTTACAACTCATACGGATGATCATATTGGCTGCACTAGGATTAGGTACATAAGGAACATAAGTAATAGGATGAAGACAAATCAAACAAGTACAAAGAATGTAAAGAGAAACAGGAGGATCTATGCGGTACGCTCACCCCGCAGCCTGCGAGCGAGAGCGAGGTCCTTCGGTTGTCTGACGGCAGTGATGAGGCGATGCTGAAAGTAAAAAGGGGAAGTGGACCCACATGGTTACACGCTTCGCATGGATGGCGGCCAAATTGGTGTCTTCGAAAAGTGAGACGAGGTAAGCCTCGGCAGCCTCTTGCAGCGCCATCACGGCAGATGATTGAAAACGGAGATCGGTCTATAGTATATATATATATATCAGGAGGGATGGCTGACTAGGGAGGCATGTACACTAACCTTGAAATCCTGAGCAATCTCACGAACAAGACGTTGAAAGGGTAGTTTACGGATGAGAAGCTCAGTGGACTTCTGATATTTTCGGATTTCACTAAAAAAAACCATTGAGCCTCAACCCCACTTTGGCATGGCTACATGCGTTGGATAAACTCACCGAAGAGCGACAGTTCCAGGGCGGAAGCGATGAGGCTTCTTGACACCACCAGATGCAGCCTAGGAGATGGCGCAGCATCGCGCACGAAAATGCAGCGGTGAAGAAAAGCGCGAGTAAGGATACGGTCACGGGCCCCATATATGATCACGTACCGATGTGCTCTTTTTGGCCTGCTTCGTAGAAAGTTGCTTACGTGGGGCCTTGCCACCAGTGGACTTGCGAGCGGTTTGCTGTGTGATCCACAGCGAGTGAGCACACAAGTTGGCGACTTGAAATAAGTGTCACGCGATTGCCTACCTTAGTGCGGGCCATTGAAGGATTGAAGTGGAGGTGTTGAGAGAAGAGTTAACGAGTTTGGAGATGATGGTGGTGAAGAAGATGAAAGGGAGGCATTGTCGGTGTCTGTCAAGGTTTATATCTCTCGAGGAGGTCGGGTGCGGATGCAAATAGAGGCTCCGGAAGAGGTCGGTTGGCTGGTGACTCAATGGCGAAAACAAACAAATAAAGTGCACGTGCCGAGTCTTTGGGTGATGACTTTGCGCACACGGTGACCATCTTCATCTCCAAGCGTCTGTGGAAGATCTAGGGATTTGATTGCGGCGAAACGGGGGAACTTTGTTTTTTCTTCTGGTTTTTTTAGGGTGAGGGGAGATTCCAATCGGCCCACGAGTTTCGGCTGCGGGTTTGGAGACGACTTGTTTACGCTCCACCGAGTCATCTGGTATAGGGGGTGGCTGACATGATGTCCGTTCTCCATTCTAACCTCCCGCTTTGCGTTGGAGTCGTCTATAGCTCTGGCCGTGCAGCGAAATGGTTGGGTAACTCATCTACTGTTACGAGGACCGCAGCTTACGCTTAACGCGGGTGCAGAATTCCCCTAGACCCTTCTAACATGCCTAAGGCAAAACTGGGGGTACGTTCGTTTCGGTTATTGTTTACATCGGAACGTTTGTTTATTTTTCGGGTGTCGCACCTGTTTACCAACCGAAGGTGGCGGTTTGCATCCGGCACCTCCACAAAGAATATATATACCACGTCTATCGATCCTCAGCACTGTTCCCGTCCACATTCTACCAGCTCTCTTTCTGACTCGCAACCAAACGCTTCACAAAAGCCAACCTTTCTAAGACATCAACGCATCAGAAATGGCCGGTCCCGCTTCCAAGTCTATCACGGCTGACAAGCCTGCTTCCACCGCTGGGAAGGCTCCCGCCAAGTCCAGTACGCGTCTTCCCTACCAAAACCTGACTTGAAAGGCCTAGTGGGCTAACGTTCCGGTTGTGTCTTGGCTCGATTAGCCGCTTCCAAGTCAACTGCGGCCAAAAAGACCTCCACCTCTAAGAAGTCTGCAGCGCCTGTTGATGCCGAGAAAAAGACCAAGCGCAAGAAAGCTAGGAAAGAGACATACTCTTCGTACATCTACAAGGGTGAGTTTTTGCGTCGGTTCCGATATGGAGTCATGGCTGACATTCATACTTGAGCCAGTTCTTAAGCAGGTGCACCCTGATACCGGTATCTCCAACAAGGCAATGGCAATCCTCAACTCCTTTGTTAATGATATCTTCGAACGTATTGCTGGTGAAGCTTCCAGTATGTTGACTTGGTCTTTAGTAGCAGTTGTTTTATCAGCACTCATACCCGTACCCGCCCCTTTTCAGAACTCGCTGCCTACAGCAAGAAGAGCACAATCTCGTCGCGTGAAATTCAAACAGCTGTGCGTCTGATTCTGCCAGGAGAGTTGGCCAAAGTAAGTCGCCATTGTCGTCTGATAGTCTTACTCTAATGCATCCCCCCCAATAGCATGCTATCTCCGAAGGTACTAAGTCGGTCACCAAGTTTTCTTCCTCTCAAGCCAAGTGAACGCATTGGTTGCTTGTGTCTCCCTTATGTATTGTTGTTCTCTTCTGGCTTTGTATTCTGTATCTGTCTACTTTATGAGTCGTATTTTGGTGTTCGAATATAATTCGCATCATACTGGGATTGTATTCAGGTGATTGCTTTAGTTATCTGAGCTTGCGCGGGGTTCATGTCAAATGCAATGCGCGTGCTTGTGCTTGGATGCGCCGCCGAGGTGCTTCCGATCGTCGCGTGCTGAAGAACTCATTTCCTGCTCCATGACTCCATTTCGTGCTCATAGGACTGCCTCGCACGCTGCACAACCATACTCAGATAGCACTTGCAGTATGTAGGTCTTTGGGTTGGGAAGCACAGATGGAGGAAAGACTAAATTTGAGATGGGAGCAAGGAGGGTCGGCCAGTTGATATGACAATACGGAGACGCCAGTGAGGTTCTTGACAATGAAAGGGAAAGGGCATCCAGCTTGCACAAAACTTGCCCCGGATCGCGAGCGTCCGCAGGAACAAACTTTGCAAAGTCCCGTTCCATTGTCCTGACACTTCCCCGATGGGTAGTCTATTTCCGTTAAATAGAGGCTGGTAACCTGCCTAGATGAGTAAGGTCTTATTCAACGTCCTTTTCGCTCTATTGTCGTCTGGAGCCCCAAATGTCGGTCTGAAGTCTTATACGCAATAGATAAGAAATTCCAGTCTTATGACTTGTGCCGTAGTCCCAGGTGTGCCTTCGCTGGTCGAATTTTCCTACTCAACAGATTCTCAGCTGACATGTACTCAAGCTTCGACCTTTCATCGGACTCCCACTCTCATGACCAACTGTGTTTAGGAAGGGGAACGCAGGAACGAACACTGAGCACAACGTTGTTGTGAAGCCCGGTCCGACCAGAGTGGAATGCTTCCATGCATTACCCATTTTCCGCTTTCCCTACTGTTCTCTTTCCTTCCTCCGATTCGGGCAGTATGAAATCAGCGCCTCTAGTCGCTCTCTTGTTTCACATGATTTGTGGCTAGAAGACGAGGCTCCTAATGCCCAACTGTGGAATCTGTACTATCGTGTTAATCCTCCCCCTCCATCTTCATGCACAACTACGAGGTATTGGTGGCCTCTACTCGGGACTTCCAAGCAGCCTTGTGAGTAGGCAGGAATGCTCGCAGGGATCGAAGGCTGAATATCATCATTGGCGATCCGTCCAACCCTCAAAACAACAGCAGGCCAGGAACGTGCATTCGCCTTGGGTCTACAGCGTTGATGCCAATTGGCCTCGCCCCGGATCGTTACTTCTCCCCCTGAATTATCTCCCTCGACGGCGAAAGCGCCAGCACAGAAGGTTTGACTTCCAAGCAACTCCTTTGATAAAAACGAACTTACGGTAGGAAAATCGGATTAGTCTCATTCTATACTCCGGATCTGTGTTAACGTACATATGATGGAGTGTACAAGATCGCCAGGTGCCCACCCAATTTATAACCTCTCACATTGCCAGCTCTCCAAACGTCATCTGCCGGTATACTCCTGTACCCTACCGCGATATCAACGGTAACGCATTCTTGCTAAGTCCTCGATTAGTCATGGTTGTAACGAAAGAGGGCGCGAGTGATACATTGACTTCCTGACAGCTGTCAGTCCGGACCGGTCAGACATCAAACAAATATCTTGTAGTTAATTTAAATGCGGTAAATACAGAGAAGATGACAGAGAGTTAAGTGAAAACTGATAGAGTGTCTCACATAGCAAGTACCTGTCGGTTAGTTTGGACCAAGTTCCAGTTGTCCAGAATACTCTGAATTTCTTTTCATGGTGTTTATAACCTTTTGTCTGAGCATTCTCTCCTTCAGCTCGTTCTCCAATCGGTCCATCTCTGCACGAGACTGCAAGATGTTCAGTGAATATTTTTGGAGTGATTGCAGCAAATGGTAACGAATAGATGGAATACGTCCACAAAGAAGAGAACAGTTGTGCATCATCATTAGCACGCAAATACTGTTGGCGAGAAGTGGGTTTAGTACTGCTTCACCTTCTCTTTTTCATCTTCGTCATTAGGATTTCTGGCCCACTTGCTTCCCCCCAAACGATCGATAAGTGAACGACTCTGAATGGGGGAGCGTTCGGGTGTGCGCGAACGAGCACGGATGGGGGAAGTAGAAATCATTTTCGCATCCGCTTCTCGACGACGACTGGCTGCGCCTTTGATGCTCGTTCCTCCCGTGCCGCTTGGCTCTTTCGGTCTGGGCGCAGGAGGGCTGCGACTGCGACTCGGAGCAATGGATGGGCTAGATCGGCGGGGAGGAGAACGTCTCCTGGTTTCACGATAACGATCACGAGAAGGGCTCCGTCTACGACGCTTTGGAGGGGGTGAGATGGACATTTCATCTCGGCCCCGACGACGAGGTGGGGTGATTGAGCGAGAAGGTGATGTTGAACGAGATTCAAAATACGCACGACCTTTGCCACGAGGTGGCGGAGACAGCGATCGAGAGTAAGGACGGTACATCTCTGGAGAACGAGCTCTTTTCTTGCCATTGCGAATTGGCGTCATCGACATTTGGCTTGGACTTCTGCGGTATGGTGGTGTTCTTGAGTGGGAGCGGGCCTTTCGGCGGGGAGGGGTTCTGGACAAGGAACGTGAGTGAGCTGTTGAAGGAGATCTACGAGCAAGAGGAGCCTCTATTCGCTTCCGACGGTAGGGGGACATACGCCTTGGTGGAGAGCGCCTCTTTGGTGCCGGGGAGCGCCGTCCTGGTGAAAGGGATCGCCTCCTGAGTGGTGGTGAACGTCTTCTAGGAGATGGAGAACGTCTTCTTGGAACCGGAGAGCGTCTTCTTGGAGATGGGGTGCGCCCTCTTGGAGATGGCAGGCGTCTTCTTGGAGATGGAGAACGTCCCCTGGGGGGTGGCGAGTGCGAACGTCTTCTTGGAGATGGTGAAAACCTTCTGGGAGATGGCGAAGGTCTCCTTGGGGGAGGCGAACGACGGGGAGGGACCTGTAACACTCTTAGACCAATCAAATAAATAGCAACATTGATATCTAACCCTGTCATTGTCTGGAGCCCGTCCTCCACGCCCTCGGTTAGGCCACCCAGAATCTCTATCGCGACCCCCATAATCCCCCCTTCCACGCCCACGCCCTCTCGCTGCTTCTCGCTCGCCTTTCTCCCTGGTACGAATTTCATCCATGCGCTGGGCGTTCACAGCTCGTTGTTGGGCGTTATTAATCGCGCGAGCGTCTCGTTCTTGCTGTTGGCGAAGTTCTGCCTTCTTCTCGTTGACAAACTGTGCGGGAACGCCACCAATTGATTCCTGTGCGGAGAGAAGTAGCTCCCAAAGTGCTTTCATGAACGCAGGGGTCTAACATGCGAGAATCAGTAATGACGAAGAGGGGCTAACAGGAGAGTGGGTGAAGGACCTTTTGTTCAAGGAAGCCAGTCAAATTAATCTGCATTACTTTGGGGTCGGGCGTCTGTAGACAGCAGTTAGCTGTAGGTACCCAGGGATATGGTTTGGCGGCCATACTGGATTCGATTTATCTTCCAAAAGCTCCATGGCATACTCGACGACTACTTCATCTTCGAATCCGACAAGGTCAACAACTTTTTTAGTGATCCAAGGCCGCATAACCCCTAGATTGACTTTGCGCATGTCAACCCTCTGCTCAAATACGGGATCAAATTTCATGGACTTGAGCAAACGAGACTCTTTGTCTGAAAAACGGCGATCTTGCTCCAAGGAGGTGCCTTTGAAGAAGCCCGCATCCATGTTGGCTCTACCTAGCTTTTTGACACGAGCTCTGATGAAGAGATGAAGCGGATGATAGTTAGAACAACGTAAAGATTTTGAGGAAATTTCAAGTTGAATGAACGCGGCAAACGCCTTTTCAATCCTGCTCTGTCGAAGTTCAGCGCTTAAATCCCGTTCGCAAGACAACTAAGGAAGTGCATATCCTCCCACGGGAGAAGATCAACTGGCTTAACGACTTCGAGAATGCCCACGTTAGCGATGACTCTTTTCGCCCTCCTAGCCATCATCTCTTGTATTCTTTCCGTACACGCCATCAAGTTTGAACTGCCCTCTTCAATAGAACCAGAGGAGAAGTGCATATGGAATGCAGCACATTCGGGGGCGCTTATCATTGTTACGGCCAACGTTGGACCAGGGAAGGACCAACGGGTTGACGTCGAAATTAGAGAACGTGAAGGAGGCAACGTGTATCTTAACAAAAAAAACATACGCGGCGAAACTCGCTTGGCTGTGACGGCCCATCGAGATGATGATGTGGGCGTGTGTTTCAGGAATACGTTGGAACCCAGTAAGTCTCTCGGTTTGTTTTAATAATCTCAACTCTGACATCTTCGTCAGCTGCCGCCAGGTCGAAAGTGCTGTACATTCGCATAATTGACCTAGACGTAGACATAGGTGCCGATGCAGTGGACTATAAGTGTGTCAACTATGATCGCACTATTGCACCATCGCTTGATCTTGTTGATTTCCTCGCTTGTTAGTGCCATTGCCAACCAAGATGGACTGTCTGCACTTGAAGTGGAAATGCGGAAGCTGGAAGGGATTGTGAAGGAGATAGTAGAAGAACTTGGATATCTGAAAGAGCGCGAATCCCGATTCTCAAGCACAAATGGTATGCTTTATCACCTTCCACTTTCAAGAAGGCGGAATGCTTATATCCTTTTTGGGAATAGATTCGACGAACCTGCGAGTTCAAAACTTTTATCTCTTTACAATCTTCGCGTTACTCTGTCTGGGGGTCTGGCAGATTCTTCATCTCCGGGCATTTTTCCGTCGAAAGTATCTTATCGACTGATTAATCAATCGATCGTTGGTTCCCTGGCTTCGCTGTGTCCTCCGTGATCCCCCTTCTTCACTTGGTGCCCTTCTGTGAGCGAGATGGCATATTATCCGGAGGGAGCGGGCCTGAATTATGAACCTTCTGCGGGACAACCGGTCATGCAGAGATTCTTGGAGGCACGTTGGTCATTGTCACGCCCGTTCTAGATGAGCTTTCATTTTCACTCACGCGTCTAAGGGTAGCACTGTTGGAGTACAGCTTGGGCGGCAAGATAACATGCAGTGCCGATGGATAGGACAAAACTAGTGCTGCCGAAGCAAAAAAGAGTAAATGAGATCGTTATTTACCTCGTGTTGACAGGGTAGAGGTTGATGTCTTTCTTAATCGTAATCTACATGAAATTGGTTAGCGCAAATGCGTCAAGACTGCGAATACCTTACCGAGGCCTCCACCGTCATCCCCGCCTCCCAAGTCATCCATATCCTCCCCTTCCCCGTTATCAAAATAGTTGTCCACGTAGTCATCGTCCTCTTCGTCCTCATAGGCACCCAATTCCTCATCCTCCTCATTTTCTTCGCCCTCTTTATCTTCTTCCGATCCCGCCTGTCGCGAAATGTCTCGCCGCCCTTACACAATGGATGGTACACTGCGAACCTACCTCGTGGTCATCCTCTGGAATGTCCCCTAGATTAAGCCCAGTTGTCTTCTTGGATCTTCCTGTGAACGATCTCTGAGGATGTACAATCAGATCGACAGGGGCAACCTACCTTTCTTCAGCCTTTTCTTTGCATTGAAGCAGATATCCCACAGCTCTGAGGGAAAGAATGATTTATCCAGATCACTTGGTTGAAGTTTTGGCTGGGTTTCAGCTGTGGCCCTGTACCGATCAGAATAACGAGGAAGGTCTGAGTATTACAGAGCATTAGTTCACGTATTTTCCATAATAAAAATACACAAACCATCCTTCTTAACATCTTCAACAATATAATACCTTGAGTGTCGAAGCCGCTGAATTACTTCTTGCTGGTATCTGGCGGACCTTAGATCGTTCTCGGTCACATCGGTCAGCATAGGGAAGGGATCGAGAGGCTAAGTTGGTTCCAAAATGGGCGCACGAATCGCAGTACAAAATGGGGGGGCACGCACTGGGAACAATGTCGTTGGCACAATATCAAGTGCATTTAGCTCTTGCCAGGTGCCACCAATGGGTTGATCGATTCCACCTCCACGGCCACGCTATTCGGCGACCTCAGAGTCTTTCTATGATTGCATGCATGCTACCTACCCCCCGACCCGCGCCCCGACCCCTCGACATCTTAGGGACGTCAGTTAGACTTGACTGCTAGGTCAATTTCACTTCTAACCATCGGAAGCAAATTCGAGCGGAGTTTCAAAGTTTGAGTGATTCACCACAACAGCCTCAGCAGTGACCCCCAAACCCAGACCAAAAACTCGCCCTACTCGCCCTACTCGCAAGAAAAAACTTGCTGAAACTGTAATGGCCACTGCTCTTGACAAGTCTCTCGATGATGTGGGTTTTGTCACCTTCTACCCCCTTGACGCGTGATGCTCAGACAAGCGCCGTCACTGCTGTAGATCATTTCTTCACGACCAAAGAATGGACGCAGACGCCCGAACCGCAACCCGCGCACCGCTGGTGCTGGTGGTGCCAAGACTGGCGGTGCGGCGGGCGCCACACGCGCGCGATACGCTGGCGCTGTCCCGACTGCCAATGGCAACCGCGTTGTCGCACCCGCCTCTCTTGTCAATATTCAGCCCGATGCAACCAAAATCATTGTATCAAATCTTCCCCGAGACGTGAATGAAAGTCAAATCAAGGTTAGTAGCTCTAAATGACTATCACATCCTGACTCAACTTCTTGTTTTTCATTTAGGAATTGTTCGCGTCGACTGTCGGGCCTCTACGTGAAGTCAACCTTCATTACGACGCTAAGGGAAACTCGAAAGGGACCGCATCCGTTACTTTTTCCCGCAAGGGGGATGGAAACAAGGCTTTCACCCAGTATAACAATCGGCTGATCGACGGGGGTTAGTACCCCTCTAGTTCTCCCCTCTTCCATCACCTTCCAGGGTCCGCAGTTGGATGCGTTGCCTTATGCTGTCCGGCTTCGGTTGCATTGAGACCTCTGATGACTCCTGCCATGCCTTGTTGGCCCCATTGAGTCTCTCAATTGAAGAACTACAACGTTATGTGGAGCTCAGGGCGTTGTGATAAAATATATCACCGCCCAAATGAGGATGCATTACTATCCTTTTGGTTTGTGCCTGTCTTCCGTGGTTCAGGCGCGGTCGATTACTTCTGGTTGTGGGCGCTCCATCAGTTTGTTCCCCGATCAGCGTACCGAATGCCTAAGGGACTCCTTGCTCGTGTTCGGCTGCCAAAGTGCAAGTGCAGAACTAGCGCACGACGTCGGAGACAAGTCCGATATTCGTTCGAGGTGGACGGGTGTCGTGCAGACAAATGCCTTTGGTTTGAACGAGAGCTTTATCCGAGTCGTAATTATTCACTTAACTTGGCATGGCAGTGAAGAAGAGGTTCCAGTAGCACCATGAAGTCCTCCTGATCGCAAGTCCTTGACCATCCTCATTTCAACCTCACTTCGCTTGCTTTCGGATTGATTGAATATCGAGAGTTATGGGCACTAATTACGCGTCCTTGTCCTCTATCCGCCTTCAATAGAGCGTCCTATGAAGATCGAAATTATCATGGATCCCGCCAAGCCCCCGACGTTGTCTCAACGAGTTGCCCCGGCACCTACTCCAACACCTATCGCTTCTGCGCCTACTGCAAATGGAAATACAACAAGGTTAGTCGGTTAATCCAAATCGATACCATACTTGGCACATCGGAACTTCAAACACTTACGAAATCCATCATTTTCTATACCGTATGGTGGGCTAATAGTGGAACAAAACCTCGCAGGAGAAATATCAGAGGAAGAGGTCGTAAAAAGGATGACAGACCTCAAAAGAGCGCTGCAGATCTGGATGCGGAAATGGAGGTGAGGCTTTTTTCGGGTTTTAGGCCCGCAACACGCTTGACCTCAGTGATTCGGTAGGATTATACTAATGTTTCGTCTGCTCCCACTGCTGCCCCTACTGCTTGAGTTTCCCCCTGAAATGTTGAATGTCGCAGCATTGTTCTCTTAGTGTCGCCAATTGTAATTTATTGGAACTGTCTTGCGAGCACTCGATGCGTTGGCATTCGCAGTCTCCGACCGGATTTGCCAGAACAAGTAGGTTGTTGTGGCTGTGTTTTCATCACTCGTCACTCACAGATGCCCACTGTGATTGAGAATTGGAGCCCGGTGCGAAGGCTGGGCATCATCGGTCAGTTCGAAGTTCTAAGAGGTGCAACCATCCTCATTCTGAGGTTCGTAGGCGGCGGCGGTGCAGCTGGCCTTGCTATTTTGCGAGTTTTCTTGAATAAACCTGAGTTCCAGGGGCAGAATGCTTGCTGGTCAATCCAGGCATTTGAGGCTCGGGACGACATTGGAGGCATTTGGATGCCCGAGAAAAACTCAGATGAACTTATTTGCTTCTCATCGCCAGATTCAGACTCAGGTTACGTTGAAGTCCCGCCAACACCACTGTACCACTCATTGACAACGAATATTCCTCACCCATTGATGACCTTTCATGATTTCCCATTCCCACCCTCTACGCCCCTCTATCCACATGCTTCAGTCGTGCTCAACTACCTGAGGTCGTATGCTGATCATTTCGATCTGCGGAAGTATATCCGATTCAACGCTCGTGTAATATCTCTTGAGCGGGATGAGGCCAATGATCGCTGGGAAATTAGATTGTCTAGCACGCCTGGTTCATCACTGTATTTCGATTCCGTTGTCTTGTGCCATGGACGATTCAGAGAGCCTCGGTTTCCTGAAATAGCTGGTCTGAGAGACTGGAATAACTCAGGCAGGACAAGTATGCACTCCATATACTATCGAGAACCATCTGGGTTCCGCAATCAGCGTGTGCTTGTGGTGGGAGCGGGTCCAAGTGGCGAAGATATCAGCTCCGATATCTCTCGGACGGCCGCACTCGTTTTGCAATCATGCACGCGCACCAGGCGGTTGAATAACCCTTTAGTGGAACAGCGTCCTCGTCTCATTGAACTACGACCCAAGGATGGGGCAGCGATTTACGAAGACGGCACCTCAGATTCTGATATCGACGCTGTGGTGTTTGCAACTGGCTACAAATACTCCTTTCCCTTCTTCCCACCACTCCATCCTTTGGCATTTTACGACACGACAAATCCCATTCCTCCACATCTCTTCAATTCATCCTGCCACGTACATCCCTTGGCCCGCCATATATTCCCTTTACATGACGTCCCGCCGAACAAGCTTGCGTTCATGAGCCTTCTATACAAAGTTGCACCATTTCCCATCTTTGAAGACCAAGCTCATGCAATTGCTTCCGTTTTCCTGGGGAAGCACAAACTCGATGAGGAGCGGGAGCGGCTTCTTATTGAACGACGCTTCAAAGTACTTGAAGTGCTATATAATGGAGACCCCAGACAAATAGCCAAAAACTGGCATGTAGTCCCCGAGAATGATCCCGAGTTGGAGGATCAGTACCAGTATAGAGTTGATTTACTCGAGATTTCCGGATCCGATAGCTTTCCACCCCACCCCCATGGAATAGAGAGATTTATCTACAGAAGAACAAGCTCCGTCCATTATGGGTTGACATAGAACGTCGAGGGATTGCGGGTCAGGTTCTGGAGGGATTGGGCAAAGGTGGTGAGCACGAATGGGTGGAGTTCATGTATAACCTTTTAGGCGGCACGCACGGAACCACCCTTTCGAGCATTCGAGAACGAAACTCTGATTAGACATTCTGCAACGAGAGATGGAATTGAAACTGGATTTCGAAGGTCATGCGGTATTTAGCAGAGATGTGATCATTACCCAAATACCCTCCATCTCCCAGTATCACTCATCCGGAGATTGGCTCCCCTTTTCTCTCACTCTTTTGGAGCGTAGCTTTGGTTCCAGGCAGTGGGATTGCAGGGGCGATGCGATTCCGCGATGAGTGTGTCAGCGAGATGAGATTTAGGCCAACGACTTCCATCATGGTCCATGTCCTTCCTACAACTGGAATGACAGGTCTTGACTAAAACTATCACTGGAATCATTTGCTACACACGCATCGACCAGTGAATGTTTCTAGATCAAGGAGTGGTGGTGATATATATGATCATCAAAGGGGAAGCGACACTCCTTTGTGGCCGTTCGAATGGTGGTGGCAACTACGAGACCAAGGGTCCGAAGCAGTTAAGGGGGAGAAACCGAGCATCGGAGATTGTCAGTAGCACAAGCAGCATAAATTCCAGCCGGGCCGATGGACTGTGGATTAACATATTGCCTTCTTTCGCAATACAAGTACATTCGTTCAATGGACAGCAGAAGCCGATCATGGATAGGGATACTTAACCTACAGTCGGTTGCACCATGAGGAACAGAAATCGGCACGAGGACGCGGTATGGATCAATGGTTAATGACTATCGTTGACACTGGCCATGGATAGGTTAAACCTTATTCGACCTTGTGGTTGTCGGAGCGTTTGCTATTCGGCGCGGTAATGACGGCGGTGGATCGAGGGAAGTAAACACCTGTGCGGTAACGTTCAAACAAAGAAGCGGGCCATGGCGGCTCGCGAGTGAGAACCTCACCTTGATGGTGACCTCAAGCTGTACCCTATCAGAATGCGAGAAAAAACATGTCTTCGCCATCTTGCTACGACGGTCCCTTACAAGTGCGGCATGCTACAGCACGGCCAGCCACAGACTTGTACACAATCCCACCTGCGCTCCCCTGAAGTTAAATAACGGCTAGGTGCATACGGGCGTTGACCAGACAACGACCATCCTGACAAATACTGTGGACGGATTTATGCATCAACAATAACGAATCCATAGGGCTCCATCGGATAGATAACACGCCACTTAGCGCGTGTGTCCGCCTTTGTGCTCATGCCCGCAGGGCCGCCACTTTGACCTCCAGCGGTGGAGGGGAGGGTGGTTTACGCCCATGCGATTTGAAATGCTATGGCTCAAAGACTATGACATGGGCCAAAGAGAGGTCCGAGTCTCCATTGGTGCGTGGTCATGGCTGATCAACCAAATGCACCTTCATGCGAGCTGCAAGCTTCGATTTCACCGCTTTCCGGCACTCCGGTGCCACATCCTACCTTGTACCCGAATGACGTTGGACATGCCATGGCGACGGAGCTGGATCGAACCGTTTGAGTAGCTGCCCATCGATCTCGCTTCTTTAGGTGCCTATGCGAGAGTGCACACCTACGATCTAAGGAAACAATACGGAGCGAAGTTACTGAGGGCCTGGATCACTTGACTACCAAGACTCTTCGGGAATCGTGAGGTCCAGTTCATGCGTACTTGTCCTGCCTAAGCCTAATTGGGTCCACTTCATACGTCATGATCTTCACTAGTATCCTGGACTATTACAACCAGATTGATGAACCTACCGATTGGGCGTACTCAGCGCCAGGGTCTTCGAATAGAAGGTTCGGAAACTGGGGTGGTGTTGAGAGAAACTCGAGTAGTCTTGACCCCCCTTGATTTCCGTCGATGTAATGGAAGCTTTAACTGTCCGTCTGCAACCTTGCTGCGACTGTCTACTTTGAAGTTTTCCCAGTGCGCATATCGATGCACTGGGCCCCTACACCCGACACGGTAAACCCCCTCGCGACACACATTTCTCTTCGGGGCGCGCGAGAAGCCCGCTGATGGTGATCATGTCTATGGGTTTGTAAGTGGTGACACTGTACAGCACTACGGTGGTCGTGGATCGGCTTCCGGCTCTCCAATCGAGGGTACAGTGGATCGACGCTGATTCATTTTGTGAGAGTATCCCAGGAAGGACTCCAGCTTCTATGACTTCGTAATATTGGATAGAAGAGGTGATTGCCCCTATCGGGGTTCGGGGAAGAGATCGAGGACTCCGGAAGTTCAACGGTGTTATTAGGAGTTGGAGACCATGTGGTGGAGGGCTGTAGGAATGTGCGGGCAAGACACCCCGCATGTCGCCATTCCCTTAACCCTTATGCGCTCCTTTTAAGGCCCTCTCTGGCCATGGCGTATCGTATAAAGTGTTTGGAGGCTAAGAGTCTTTCGTTGACCCCGTTCTGAAGAATCATGCGTGAAGCTCAGATCTCGTGGATTCGAGAAAGAGAGCCAGAAGAAATTTCTACAGGACCCCTGCACAATACTGTTATCAACGATACGATCGGCATATCGGCGAGGAGCCACGAGCAAGGGAGTGCGGACCGGACTTCAACTGCATAGTACCATCCAGAAGAGGATTAGTATCATCTGAGTGACTTGGGTGCGCGACATAAGACACAATAAGGTCGGTTAACGTAAGACAAATAAGACAAATAAGATTGGCCCAATACATACGACTCAGGCATGAGGTAATTCATATGAAGGTAGCGTGTCAGATGACGGATCATCCCTGCCGCTACCAATGGCGACAGCTTCAAGCATGGCATTGATATTGATGTCAATGGTGTAGTGACATCACCAGTTGAAATCACCGTTAACGCGGCATGAATGCGAGCCATCACACATCTCGGCTACATTTCGGGAATTGAGCGTACCGTTAGCTGGGGACTTGCTGAACAGGGATCGATCACACCCTCTGGATGACCCTAACATATCGGGTGGCCCCCCCCCCCCCCCCCTTTCTCCTCAAGATCAACCTTGCATGTCGATCAAATGCTTCTGGCCCAGGATGCGCTGCGGTGCTCTCCCAATGTATCGTCTTGTATACGGCTATTGGTGCAAGAACGGTACGAAGCGCAGAAAGTGATCGAAGCGCGGCGGCCACCACTGGAGCTAGCTACCCGTAGAGTTTGCTTCTCTACGTACCTATGCAAGGGCATACGTATATGATCTGCAGAAATGTGGGCACGGTTGCCAGAGACCTCAGACGGGTAGGGAATGTGTAGGCAAGTCTCCTTCAATGCCATTCCTCTGTCTGTTTCGTCAACACTTTACAAGGCCCCTTGGGGCTTGATATATTTATACAGTCTTTCATTGACATTATTCTGCGAAGTCTAGACTCTAATCAGCTGCCATAAACGTTGAAATGATGTTCAATGGACAGAGCCACCAGCAGTACTACCAGCCATCTGAGCTATATCAATATTGCGGCGAAGGGGATTCTCAGGCACGAGTAAGCGCAGAGAGTGCGGATCGGATAGACACCAAGAAGTTGACCAGATTTTGACGAGTCTGTTCTGACAAAGCGAGCATTGTGTACCACAAATCAGAAAGAAGATCAGTATAATTACCCTGAGAAATTTCTCGTGCTTCAATCTCCTCCATCTCTTTGACCAATTGTTCCCCATGAGTGTCACGTTCATGAGTCGGTCGACATTCAGCCCAGACACGGAATTCGAGCATCAAGTCAAGCATACGTTTGTTGAATTCTTTTTGGCACAAGTTATCGAGCCTTTTATGTGTCAGCACGCGTTGGTTGACTTACCAGCTTCGAACTCTTCTTGCAACTTGGCGTCATCTTCAAATTCAGTCATCAGTTGGAGTTGATCAAATCGTCCAGGATTCTGTGTGAGAATAGAGTCAAAAGAGTTCGAGTTTCCTGCGGTGCTGCTCTTTGGTGATGGGTTTCCTTTGGTGGTTGCATTGGTCTGAACAGAAGAAGCGAAGTTGTCCAGCGCGAGGGCCGAGATTTCTTTGGACGCGTTTCTTTCGGCCTCTGGGTTAGAAACCATATTTACAAGCTCGTTTTGGTCGAAACGGAATTTTTGAGTCGCGTTTTGAGTGTTTGGAGGCTCGGGGCTAGAGTACTCTGAGTTTGGCGGAGGCGGACGCTGGTAGGGCGTAGGTTCCTGTGCGGCGGAGACGTATATATCATCATCTGAAAGAATAAGGTCGCGTGGATCGGAGCCTCCGACATTAGGAGAGGCTCGAAGATCGCTAAATTCAGACTGCGATGGGGATTGCACGTCGGCTTCCATGAGAGCAAAAGTGAAAACACAGGAGATTCGGCCAACTCCGCCGGTCAAATTCATCTTCACGGTCACATGGATACGAATATCTTTTCCCGCGCGTGTGGCACATTGCTGCTGCCAGTGTTCACTTGTCGTTTCTCTCCTTCACCTTTGCTTTCTCGGGCTCATAATACCCTCCGGATTCTTTCAACGGCCGAAGTCTTTGGATCATGTTATCGCGTCCTGGACCTGCTCTGAGGCTCGCGGCGGCACTCGCAAAGGGTACTGGGATATCACGTCATGGTGTAGCGTTATGCCGAGGATCTATAATAACCGCGGGTCGGGGGCACTTCCGTGCTGCATTATTCCATTCGTCGAGATATGCTCTAGGTGCGTCGTTCGAAGCGTCACGCCTCTGTACTAAATCCCTCAATCGCTTATTGCATCGTCATGCTGTGCCTGAAAAGGCATCGAAACCGTGAAAGTTCCTAACGTCGCGGAGTCCATCACGGAAGGCACCCTCAAGGCATGGACCAAGAAGGTAGGCGAGTACGTCGAAGCCGACGAGGAAGTGGCAACGATCGAGACGGACAAAGTGGACGTCTCTGTCAACGCCCCTTTCGCTGGAAAAATTGTCGAACTGTT
The DNA here is from genome assembly GCF_015039405.1 of Cantharellus anzutake. Classification (NCBI taxonomy): domain Eukaryota; kingdom Fungi; phylum Basidiomycota; class Agaricomycetes; order Cantharellales; family Hydnaceae; genus Cantharellus; species Cantharellus anzutake. Next base: position 82,635 of record NW_024067213.1, read on the forward strand.
CGCAAACGAGGAAGATACCGTTGCTGTAGGGGCTGATCTTTTCCGAATTGAAGAAGGTGCTGAGGGTGAACGTGAGCATAACTTTTCAATTATCCATTCCAATCTCGGCTCTTGATGATTCATCGACTATTGCCGTTACAGCATCCTCTGCACCGAAAGAAACGGAGGAGAAGGATCAGCAGCCCAAGGAGGGGTCAGCGGCCCCACCACCCTCCAAGGAGGACAGCAAACCTGAAAAGAAGGAATCTGCGCCTCCCCCGCCTCCTCAACCAAAGGCAGAATCGAAGCCTGCACCAGCCCCCAAACAGGAAGTTAAGCCCCTCGACGTCCTCCCGGCAACTGGAGCGCCTACTACTGGCCCCGGCAGTCGCAATGAGACTCGTGTCAAAATGAGCCGCATGCGTTTGCGCATTGCTGAGCGCTTGAAGGAATCACAAAATGCTGCCGCGTTCTTGACAACGTTCAATGAGATCGACATGACGTCGCTCAAGGAGTTCCGCTCGCTATATAAGGATGAGGTACTCAAGAATTCGGGCGTTAAGCTTGGTTATATGTCGGCATTTGCCAAAGCCAGTTCGTTGGCGCTCAAAGAGATCCCCTCCGCCAATGCGTATATTGAAGCCGACCAAATTGTATACCATGATTACGTGGACTTAAGCGTCGCAGTTGCGACTCCTAAGGGGCTGGTGACACCGGTGGTTAGGAATTTGGAATCGATGAACTTCGTAGAGATCGAGCAAGCGATTTCAAATTTGGGAAAGAAGGTGAGATTGAAAGAGGGGACCTCATTTGGCCAGAGCTCATTCTTTCATTCGTATTGAACTCTCACATTTCATTGCACTGCCCAAATTCTTCGCATCGGTTGGATTTCATTCCCGAATGAATTCCAATAGGCCCGTGATGGGCTACTTTCGTTAGAAGACATGGCTGGTGGAACATTTACCATGTAGGTGGGCCATTACCAAGTTTGGCTGATCTGCGCTATTGCGTGAGGCATTTTGTCTCTAACGGCCCCCTGCTTCTTGAATTTGATTCTAGCTCTAATGGGGGTGTGTTTGGGAGTTTGTACGGTACCCCAATTATCAACTTGCCTCAGTCGGCTGTTCTTGGTGCGTCCCGTGGCATTCGAGGTCGTATTTCTCTAACCGCGCGGCTTGCTCTTTCCTTCCGTTTCCCCTTGTCAGGCATGCATGCTATTGTGGATCGACCCGTCGCTGTGAATGGGAAGGTGGAAATTCGACCTATCATGGTGGTGGCGCTGACGTATGACCATCGACTGTTGGATGGGAGAGAGGCTGTGACGTTCCTTGGTGAGCCGCTTGGTTCCCCCTTATGCCCCACATTCTTCCTACTCCGCATACTATCTCACGCGCTTGCCTTGCGTTACCAGTGCGTGTGAAGCAGTACATCGAAGACCCGCGGAAGATGTTACTGGTTTCATAGAATAGGGTTTGTTTCGAGCTAGTGGCAGCTTTTTTCGTTGAACCCGAATAATTATTATTTGCACGAAACAAATTATATGTATACAGTATAGTAATCATCTCTTGCAGTTCTGCCCTGAGTGGATGTCTGGTTTCAATCTCACCCACGCCTCAATCAGGCGGTGTTAATACTGACTGAATTGTAATTGAGGGTGATCGGAGATAATAACGGAGTTAATAGTTCCACTTAACCGGAGCTTACCTAATACCACATTGTATATTATCGAAGCAACCTCCTCTTTCTCTCCCTCTGTAACTCGCAACAAACACCTTGTGTCCTCCCTTCATCTTCCCCTCCTCTTGTCGCTCTCCTCGTCCCTTATCTTACCCTTCTTACTACTACTTCTAGTCATACACCATGTCAGTCGCCGTATCAAGACAGCCTCAACTTTCCTCTTTCTCCCGTTCACCAACAAGGGTCCACAACCCAGCACGTTCCTCCCCTGTTCTGGCTCGTGGCATCATTCGTCTCCCAAAGGACATCTCGCCTATTCAGCAAGGCCCCCGCCAAGCAAAGCCTCGTCACCGCCGTTCGCCCAAGTCATCCGCTACTGCTCCGAAGCCCACGGCAAATGCCGGTGACAAGGAAGACGAGTTGATTCAACCCTTGCGGCATCACAACGCTACTCCCAAACGCCCAATCAAAGACGCTGCCGGTAGCAGGAAACCTATAACACCCTCCGCGCCTAGAAGGAATGTACACCATACTCCGAAAACTCCCGCCAACCCGTCTTCGCAGGCAGAGACGACTACTCTTGATACGTCTGACTCTGATGTGTCTCAACCGCATACCCGTCCTGAACTCCCATCCACTCCGTCCCCTAATATTTCCAAGAAACGCCCCGCTACATCACCCTCCTCTTTTGAGACGAATGGCAACAAGGAAAAATACGAGGGAAATGGTAACAAAAATTCCCGATCCCGTCGCGGTGGTCACAAGTCCGCTCAGATGCCCGCTCTTGTGTCTGCGGCCATGCCCATCCCAGTTGGCGGTCGAGGCCAAAGCGCAGCTAGAGCGCCTATCCCTGCACAGTTCATGTCTCGCTCTGTCCCCTTGAGCAGCAGCGCAGGGAAAGCGCTCCCTGATTGGGATATGCCACCTTCCTTCAGCACCATAACGGACCCTTTCATTGTCGACCCCGAAGAGCAGGCTGGTAAGCCCACTCGAGCTTCTCGTTCCATGTCACCCGAAGCTGGCCGCCCACTTCCATGGCTTGAGATCCAAGACGACGATGATTTCCCTCTCATGTCGCCCCCTTCCACTCCTCCGGCTTCCAATGCCAAGAGTCATTCCACGTCTAATCTTCTCCTCCCTCTCGGCACTCCAACACTACTCCCCGTCGCAGCGGCCGACCAGTCAATCGTCATGCCCGCACGGTTTCCGTCCCAAGCCTCAGCACGCAACCCCTTGTGCAGAGGGAGCAACAGCCCCCATCTCCAGTGTCACCTAAGTTTGCAGACGGTCATCAGGTAAAATATGCAGGGGGTCGCTTCCAAAGTGCCCTGCACCGACCTTTTTACCTATGCCAACCTTTGCGATCTAGGCGGGGCTGTTGTTTGAGCGGGTAAGCTTTCCACGTGTTTGGACAGGCAGGCAAAAATCTGATCATCGTACTACATACTAGACACCCATGACACAGTGACGTGCGGACAATCTCGCAAACCTCCTTGCTCCCTTCGCTCGTTGACCGCAACCTGAGTCAGGCCATCTCGTTCGCCCCTTGTTCAATGCAAACATTCCCACGTCAAACGGCTAACATACTTTCGGATACCATCGACTACTATTAACGGCCCCCTTCAACGATTCCTCAGTCCACATGGCTATTTTATTTTCCAAACTCGCTTTCTGCTTTCTCGCTATAACTTAGATCAACAACGTTTATCGTTCCCTACCGATGCGCTCGATGTCGAACACTGAACAGCAAATATCGAAACCCCTCTGGTTTCCAGGGCTGAATTTCCGGAACCGTGCGTCGGTTGTACAATTTCCAGATCCTACGGCGAGGTTTCTACAATCTGTGGATCCATGTGCATAATCATTCCTATCCTTATTGGTGTACCCCTCCCCACTCTTTCGCTCACAGTCACCTCGCTTTGACGTTCTCGCGGACATGTGCCTCTGTCGCGATCAAGCTTGGTCCCTGGGATGGTTATCGCTATGCTCCGTATGTTTGTTAATTTTGCTCACTATTCTACAGCTTCGCTTATTTGACCATGATAGACAGTCCCTCTCCTCTCCTCTCACGCCGTCCACATCTTTCTGTTTACAACGCATTCTTCTGTATCTCTGCACATTGATTCTTCCCTTAAACAGAATCCAAGTACGAGTTATTCATTTTCTCACCCCTATTCTCTCTTACTTTCAATCCTTCCGTGATTCCCATGCTTTCTACCTTTTTAACGTAGTCTATTCTTTTTTTCTCATTCTTATTGAGGGACACTCTTGGTATTTGCATGCGCCAAAAGTTAAGATTGAATGCTGTGTTATATCCCCTCTGTACTACCTTCTGCGCATACTCGGCTTTTACGCGCCTCAACTTTACTTCCCCCCTCCTCTGCCTTATGTTTCCTCCTCCAACTTTCTATAATCCGTTCCCACTAACTGCTCCAACGGACGCCGTCCTCCGTCCGTCCATCCACCTATTCGCCATCTTGGCCATCTGTCCATCATCACCCCTTGCAACACCTCTGCAATCGTCCAGTCACTCGTTCATTTCAACAGTCCAACCAACAACCCGCAGTTTTACTCGAATGTCATTTGCGATCGTTCAACCGTTTTCTCCTGCCCAATCCTCAACATTCCTGCCGTGTCTGCTTGCACTGAAGGACTTCGCACCGTTCGTTCGATTTCGCTCATTGTATGCGCGGAGCCGGTAATCCGAACCAATTTGTGAAGATCGGGATGTGCTCCCACAGTGTTCTTGTTCCCATCTCCTTCCAAACGCCAGGTTTGACGACGGCGACAACATAGAACGGGAGAAAGACTAGAGAGCCTAGAATCGATAGGTAGAATGGTTTTTTCATATCTTTCTGAAAGGTGTTGTTGGTCCCTTTGTCGATTCGTGCCTCTTCGTCTGGAGTTTCCTTCTCCGCTGACTTGGTTTTTGTCTCTTACATGCACATTACGCGTTCTCTTTTGTCTTCTTGTCTATCTTGTCCCATCGCACCTTGGCAACCTGGTTTCCAACTTGCTTTGTGTGATTCTTTGTCGTCGTCTTAACTTTTTTTACTGTCCTCTATTGCTTCTTCTGTTTAGAAGAAAAACGAATGCGAGCAAACGTGGTCATACTTTTTTTTTACTGAAACTTGTTGTGCAGCGAAGCTACGAAGTGCTACCTTGTTCGGGCATGGTAACCACATTTGGTGCGCGCATCTTGAAAAGTGTACAAAGAAGAACACTGCTACTCTCTGACAAATTGCCCTAACATGCTGCTGTTTTTCACGTCGTGACACAATGCTGGTGAAATTTGTTCAGGACAGTAAGCCCGTGCGACAAACATTCGGATGCTGATGATGGATAGGCTCGAGATGTAGTTGAGGCTCGAGTGAGACATTCCCTCTCTACACTTCGAAACATATGTGGCACCCAGAACTGCAGTTTGCCGTGTTGCATAGATGCTGAAGAGAACATGAGATCGGCATTAACGGAATGAAGAAATGGATTGGATGCAGGTGTTGATTCTCGTATGTGAGAACTCGAACGCCAGGTTAGGCACAGGGTGGGGACTACCCAACGAAATTCCCGCTACCCCTTCAGCAGGTATCGGCTACGATCCACGTCATCCACAGGCCGGGCGTACCAACAACTGCATGACAGTGCCCAGTCCCATGGCATTCGAGGGCTAGATTGCGAGGACCTACCTGTCTTCGCCTGCCCAGCCACTCTAGGCAGGATCCCAGCCTCTACTAAAGTAGACAATCGCTCGTCCCCGGGCCTTTGTCTGATGGCGGTTGCACACCTTTCCATGTATGACGACAGCAACATTTTCCACCGGCACAGGATG